>NW_024608931.1:40000-72500 GCF_018296145.1 Oncorhynchus tshawytscha
TTATCAGACCAGTCAGTGAAGTCCCAGCCTTTTGGAGTACGTCTCGGTTACTAAGCGACTGAAGTGAAGAGCAAAACCTAAATAACATGCTGTCAAAATGTTCTGATCGGTGTTGATCAACGAGCCACCTAGACAAGATTATCAGGAGTAGCACCCACCTAACCCCTAACCCTAACCCCTAACCCTAACCCCTAACCCCTAACCCTAACCCCTAACCCCTAACCCACCTAGACAAGATTATCACGAGCAGCACCCACCTAACCCCTAACCCTAACCCCTAACCCTAACCCCTAACCCTAACCCCTAACCCCTAACCCACCTAGACAAGATTATCACGAGCAGCACCCACCTAACCCCTAACCCCTAACCCCAACCCACCTAGACTAGATGATCATGAGCAGCACCCACCTAACCCCTAGCCCCTAACCCACCTAGACTAGATGATCATGAGCAGCACCCACCTAACCCCTAACCCCTAGCCCCTAACCCACCTAGACTAGATGATCATGAGCAGCACCCTAACCCCTAACCCCTAACCCCTAACCCTAACCCCCCCTAACCCTAACCCACCTAGACTAGATGATCATGAGCAGCACCCACCTAATCCCTAACCCCTAACCCTAACCCCTAACCCTAACCCACCTAGACTAGATGATCATGAGCAGCACCCACATAACCCCTAACCCCTAACCCCAAGCCCCTAACCCACCTAGACTAGATGATCATGAGCAGCACCCACCTAACCCCTAACCCCTAGCCCCTAACCCACCTAGACTAGATGATCATGAGCAGCACCCACCTAACCCCTAACCCACCTAGACAAGGTGATCATGAGCAGCACCCACCTAACCCCTAACCCTAACCCCTAACCCCTAACCCACCTAGACTAGATGATCATGAGCAGCACCCACCTAACCCTTAACCCCCCTAACCCCTAACCCACCTAGACAAGATGATCATGAGCAGCACCCACCTAACCCCTAACCCACCTAGACTAGATGATCATGAGCAGCACCCACCTAACCCCTAACCCTAACCCCTAACCCACCTAGACAAGATGATCATGAGCAGCACCCTAACCCCTAACCCCCTAAACCCTAACCCCTAACCCACCTAGACTAGATGATCATGAGCAGCACCCACCTAACCCCTAACCCTAACCCTAACCCTAACCCCTAGACTAGATGATCATGAGCAGCACCCACCTAACCCCTAACCCTAACCCCTAACCCACCTAGACTAGATGATCATGAGCAGCACCCACCTAACCCCTAACCCCTAACCCCTAACCCACCTAGACTAGATGATCATGAGCAGCACCCACCTAACCCCCCTAACCCCTAACCCCTAACCCACCTAGACTAGATGATCATGAGCAGCACCCACCCCTAACCCTAACCCCCCTAACCCACCTAGACTAGATGATCATGAGCAGCACCCACCCACCCTAACCCCTAACCCCTAACCCCTAACCCACCTAGACTAGATGATCATGAGCAGCACCCACCTAACCCCTAACCCCTAACCCTAACCCCTAACCCACCTAGACAAGATGATCATGAGCAGCACCCACCTAACCCCTAACCCACCTAGACAAGATGATCATGAGCAGCACCCACCTAACCCCTAACCCACCTAGACAAGATGATCATGAGCAGCACCCACCCTAACCCTTAACCCTAACCTAACCCCTAACCCACCTAGACAAGATGATCATGAGCAGCACCCACCTAACCCCCCCTAACCCTAACCCACCTAGACAAGATGATCATGAGCAGCACCCACCTAACCCCTAACCCACCTAGACAAGATGATCATGAGCAGCACCCACCTAACTAACCCTAACCCCTAACCCACCTAGACAAGATGATCATGAGCAGCACCCACCTAACCCCTAACCCACCTAGACAAGATGATCATGAGCAGCACCCACCTAACCCCTAACCCTAACCCCTAACCCACCTAGACTAGATGATCATGAGCAGCACCCACCTAACCCCTAACCCACCTAGACAAGATGATCATGAGCAGCACCCACCTAACCCTTAACCCCTAACCCCTAGCCCCTAACCCACCTAGACTAGATGATCATGAGCAGCACCCACCTAACCCCTAACCCCTAACCCACCTAGACTAGATGATCATGAGCAGCACCCACCTCAACGTAGCTAACATTTCCACAGCCTAGTTGTAGTCTAACCAAAATCCAACTGGAGATTCAGGGAGAAGAAAAGTAAACCTGACATTGATTGATTCATCAAGAAGACGCTTGTCTCAAAGCAGCGTGAAACGGTGCTGAAATAGTTGACCACCGGGTAGAAACTAGAGACTATTGCTTCACATGTATTATAACTATGGGGGATGACTTTGGGAGTTTCAGGAAGCAGCTATTTGATTACTTCATTCCATTATTTTTCGTCGTTCTGTGATATTTATTCCCACAGTCCTTATTTACGGATCCATCCAGTTGTAGATTAGAAAACAGTTATTGTGGCGTTGAGAAGAGATGGGTGAAGTGACCATATTTTATTTGACCTTTAACTAGGCATGTCAGTTAGGAACAAATATTTTTTTACAATGACGATCAACCCCGGGGAAACCCTAACCCTGTTGAGGATGGGCTAATTGTGAGCCGCCCTATGGGACTGGCCTCCCGCACCTCTCGGATTCAGAGGGGTTGGGTTAAATGAGCAAGAAACATTTCAGTTGAAAACATTCAGTTGTACAACTGACTAGGTATCCCTGACTAGGTACCCCTTTCCCTTTCCCGGTCACAGCCGGTTGTGATACAGTCTGGAATCGAATCAGGGTCTGTAGTGACACCTCTAGCAGGGAGATACAGTGCCTTAGACCGCTGAGCCAGGGTCTGTAGTGACACCTCTAGCAGGGAGATGCTGTACCTTAGACCGCTGAACCAGGGTCTGTAGTGACGCCTCTAGCAGGGAGGCACAGTACCATAGACCACTGTGCCACGCCTCACGAAGTTTAAAACTGCCAGGAGGATCGTAGTAACAGGCGCTGCATAACAACCATCAGGAGATTAAGAGCGTAGCCCGTGCCAACGCCGCCTCAGCGTTACGGCTGCATTTCACACTAAAGCCATAGCAGAACTTTACCACAATCATGGCTAGGTAGGTTGGCAGTATATAACAGCAGAGGCTTTGTCTCCGGCAAAACCTTTCATATAGAAAGAACAGTCTGGCAAAACAAAAAAGTATTCTGGATGCTGAGGTTGGTGGGAAAAAAACGGCTTGGTTTGAAAGGTGCATCTGTATCTGTGTGACACCGTGGAGGCTGGTGGGAGGAGCTATAGAGGGACAGGCTCATTGTTATGGCTGGATGGAACTAATGGAACTGGTATAAATGGAATGGAGTCAAAACGTGGGTTCCGTATGTTTGATGTGTTCCAGCCATTACAATGGGCCTGTCCTCCTACGGCTCCTCCCACCAGCCTCCACTGGTGTGACAGACATTCAGCTCCACTCAGTCTACTAAACCATAGACCACATCTACCTCTATCTAATGGAGTAACATAGACCACATCTACCTCTAATTAATGGAGCAACATAGACTACATCTACCTTTATCTAATGGAGTAACATAGACTACATCTACCTTTATCTAATGGAGTAGCATAGACCACATCTACCTCTATCTAATGGAGTAGCATAGACCACCTCTACCTCTATCTAATGGAGTAGCATAGACCACCTCTATCTAATGGAGTAGCATAGACCACCTATATCTAATGGAGTAGCATAGACCACCTCTATCTAATGGAGTAGCATAGACCACATCTACCTCTATCTAATGGAGCAGCATAGACCACATCTACCTAATGGAGTAACATAGACCACATCTACCTCTATATAATGGAGTAGCATAGACAACATCTACCTCTATATAATGGAGTAGCATAGACAACATCTACCTCTATCTAATGGAGTAGCATAGACCACATCTACCTAATGGAGTAACATAGACCACCTATATCTAATGGAGTAGCATAGACCACATCTACCTCTATCTAATGGAGCAGCATAGACCACATCTACCTCTATATAATGGAGTAGCATAGACCACATCTACCTAATGGAGTAACATAGACCACATCTACCTCTATATAATGGAGTAGCATAGACAACATCTACCTCTATCTAATGGAGTAGCATAGACCACATCTACCTAATGGAGTAGCATAGACCACATCTACCTCTATCTAATGGAGTAGCATAGACCACATCTACCTATATCTAATGGAGTAAAATAGACCACATCTACCTCTATCTAATGGAGTAGCATAGACCACATCTACCTCTATCTAATGGAGTAACATAGACCACATCTACCACATCACATGACCAGACCTAGTAATAAGGCTAGATCATATTGAGGTTTTACCAGACCAAACACTTCCCCCACCATTGTGACCTCAACTCCAATCTGGGTTAAGCAGGCCATCCCATTCATTCACACATTATGGGTTGTGCAGTGAGCTGATAGCTCCAGTCTGCTGTGAGATACAGAGCCTTCAGAGAGTATTAATACCTCTTGATTTATTCCACATTTTGTTGTGTTACAGCCTGAATTCAAAATGGATTAAATATGTTTTTTTTCTCATGCATCTACACACAATACCGCATAATAACAAAAGCGAAAACATGTTTTTTTTTGTAATTTGGTGCAAATTTTATGAAAATTAAATTCAGAAATATATCATTTACATAAGTATTCACACCACTTTGTTATGGGCTCAGGTGCATCTAAAATCCTTTGATCATCCACTACAACTTGATTGTTTTGGACATGATTTAGAAAGAAACAATCTTTGGCCTGAAATGCAAAGCGCTATGTCCGCAGAAAACCAGGCACAGGTCATCACCCTTATAACACCATCCCCACCGTGAAGCAAGGTGGTGGCGGCAGCATCATGTTATGGGGATGCTGTTCAGAGGCAGGGACTGGTAAGGATAGAGGGAACAACGAATGGAGCCAAATACAGGCAAATCCTTGATGAGAACCTGAACAAAATATTCTGTGGTCTAATGAGACAAAAATGTTACTCGTTGGCCTGAATGCAAAGCGCTATGTCTGCAGGTCATCACCCTTATAACACCATCCCCACCGTGAAGCATGGTGGTGGCGGCAGCATCATGTTATGGGGATGTTTTTCAGCGGCACAGGCTTCACGGTAGGGATGGGGTTATAAGGGTGATGACCTGTGCCTGGTTTTCTGAGGGCAAACGACAGGTTTTGGGTGAAGATGTGCATTCCAACAGGACAATGACCACCAAGCATACAACCACAGCATCACTGGAGCAGAACAACAATGTGAAGGTCCTTGAGTGGCCCAGCCGCAGCCCAGACTTGAATCCCATTGAAAATATGTGGAAAGACTTGAAGATTGCTGTTCACCGCCGCTCCCCATCTAACAACAGAGCTTGAGAAAATCTGAAAGGAAGATTGGGAGAAAATCCCTAAATCCAGATGAACAAAGCTGATATAAACATACCCAAGACGACTCAAAATTGTAATCACCACCAAAGTGTTGTGTCTCAGGGGTGTGAATATTTATGTAAATGAGATATCTGTATTTAATTTTCAGTATATTAGTAAAAATTTCTAAAAACTTGTTTTCACTTTGTCGTTATGGGGTATTGTGTGTAGATGGGTAAGAAAAAATATATATTTAATCAATTTTTGAATTCAGGCTGTAACACAACAAAATGTGGAATAAGTCAAGGGGTATGAATAGTTTCTGAAGGTACATTGATTGGCTGATTTATGCTACACAAAGATAAATAGCATACGTTTTTTCTAAACTAATCCTATATGTTAGTAGGTGGACTTATTGCACCAGTTACTGAGTTGGTTCTTCCAGTTTAGACGATTGAGGTAGTCTCAGTATCTCTTCCTAACCCTGGCAGTCATTCTGAACGGAGGTTGTGGGTGATAAAAGAACATCTAACAAGTGGATTTTTTTTAAACTCTGGCTGGATTCCAATAGGAATTAAACATCACTTTGCAAACCAGCGTAAATTGAGTGCAGGTCTGATGTGGCCTGTAAACCAGGAGTTTCCTAACACCACTGTTTTACGATATAACTAGGCCCTCAAAATAAAGGCCTTATGATATATTATGCAATGTATTGTCGTAGATAATGAAATGTTAAACGATAATAAAGCTGGTGAAAATGTTCAGAGGGTTCTAGGAAGAACCCTTCAAAGATAAAACGGTTCTCAGTAGAACCCTTCAAAGATAAAACGGTTCTCAGTAGAACCCTTCAAAGATAAAACGGTTCAAAGACCCTTCAAAATGGTTCTCGGAAGAACCCTTCAAAGATAAAACGGTTCTCAGTAGAACCCTTCAAAGATAAAACGGTTCTCAGTAGAACCCTTCAAAGATAAAACGGTTCTCAGTAGAACCCTTCAAAGAGGATTCTGAGTATAACCATATACAGGGGGCTCTATGCAGAACCCTACCCAGCACCCAATACGCTTCTACTTAGTACCTTTCTTTCTAAGAGTGTAATGCACTATTTCCTGTGCACGATATAGGGAATAGGGTGCTATCTGGGATGCGGAGAGTGAGATATATTGCCTAGTTTCAGAGGATTTCTGTCTTCACACTTGACAGAGTATTTTAGATCTCTCATAGGGATGGCTGGGTGTATCCGACCTCATTATTTCAATTCAGGGATACAGATATATATTCAGATGTCTGGTTTAACAGTTAGGTTAGTTTTACACTTTATAATTGGGCCTCTGACTTGATGTATTTATGTGACTGCCTGGGTTTTAAAGCCTGTTGAGTTAAAGTCTATGTAATAGTTTAGGGAACTAATGCCACTTCTTCAGTTCTTAGACATGGTTTAAAATCACATCACACAATGCTTTTTTTTTTTTACAATGTTCTTTTATCATATGATCACATATTTCTTTATGCTCCGGAGAAAAATATGTTATTGCTATGAGTTGCATCATAACAACATGAATAAGACTTGGATGATACAATGACCTAATTAGCTACCGCCGTAGTCAGCAGAACGAAGAATGGAGACAAGAGTGTGGCTGGTTGCTGTTGGGGGGGGTTGGGGTCAGACAGTGTAATTAGGGTCCTGGCCTCAGATGCACTATGACACCACTCAGACTGGCTGGGGGAGGGGGGTCCGACAGTGTAATTAGGGTCCTGGCCTCAGATGCACTATGACACCACTCAGACTGGCTGGGGGGGGTCATTAGGGTCCTGGCCTCAGATGCACTATGACACCACTCAGACTGGCTAGAGGGGGGTCATTAGGGTCCTGGCCTCAGATGCATTGTGACATGACATGTCTTTAGTCTGGAGTAGAGAAAGGGTTAAGTTGTCCCTAGACACTGACCTGGGAACAGTTTAATGAGTTAAGTTGTCCCTAAACACTGACCTGGGAACAGTTTAATGAGTTAAGTTGTCCCTAAACACTGTTAAGTTGTCCCTAGATACTGACCTAGGAACAGTTTGATGTTTAATGGGTTAAGTTGTCCCTAGATACTGACCTAGGAACAGTTTGATGTTTAATGGGTTAAGTTGTCCCTAGATACTGACCTAGGAACAGTTTGATGTTTAATGGGTTAAGTTGTCCCTAGACACTGACCTAGGAACAGTTTGATGTGTAATGAGTTAAGTTGTCCCTAGATACTGACCTAGGAACAGTTTGGTGTTTAATGAGTTAAGTTGTCCCTAGACACTGACCTAGGAACAGTTTGATGTTTCTACTCTCACAGGTGGCCAATAAGATCTAGCTGAAAGCCACGTCTCTAATAAGCCACGTATGCTGAAATTAACCTAAGGATTACATTCAAAATTAACCAGTTACTAGGTCAACCCAGCATGAGAGTAAAAGATACCCAACCGATTGTTAAATTAACCCATGTTTGGGTAAACACGGTCACCACCGATAAATCCATGATTATCGAAAACTTCAATAAGCATTTCTCAACTGACCTAGGAACAGTTTGCCCAATGTTACCCAAATCCAGATAGCAGATGTTCTGAAAGAGCTGCAAAACCTGGACCCGTACAAATCAGCTGGGCTTGACAATCTGGACCCCTATTTCTGAAACTATCCGCCGCCATTGTCGCAACCCCTATTACCAGCCTGTTCAACCTCTCTTTCATATCGTCTGAGATCCCAAGGATTGAAAGCTGCCGCAGATCCCCCTCTTCAAAGGGGGAGACACCCTGACCCAAACTGTTACAGAATCCAGTTTGATCTAAGGTCTTCGAAAGCCAAGTCAACAAACAGGTCACTGACCATCTCGAATCCCACCGTACCTTCTCCGCTGTGCAATCTGGCTTCCCGGTCACGGGTGCACTCAGCCACACTCAAGGTACTAAACGATATCTAACCGCCATCGATAAAAGACAGTACTGTGCAGCCGTCTTCATGACCTTGCCAAGGCTTTGACTCTGTCAATCACCATATTCTCATCGGCAGACTCAGTAGCCTCGGTTTTCGGATGACTGCCTTGCCTGGTTCACCAATTACTTTGCAGACAGAGTTCAGTGTGTCAAATCGGAGGGCATGCTGTCCGGTCCTCTGGCAGTCTCTATGGGGGTACCACAGGGTTCAACTGACCTCGGGCCGACTCTTTTCTCTGTGTATATCAATGATGTTGCTCTTGCTGCGGGCGATTCCCTGAACAGACGACACCATTCTTTGATGTCATTACACTGTGCTATCTAACCTCCAAACAAGCTTCAATGCCATACAACACTCCTTCTGTGGCCTCCAACTCCTCTTAAACGCTAGTAAAACCAAATGCATGCTTTTCAACCGATCGCTGCCTGCACCCGCATGCCCGACTAGCATCACCACCCTGGATGGTTGACCTTGAATATGTGGACATCTATAAGTACCTAGGTGTCTGGCTAGACTGCAAACTCTCCTTCCAGACTCATATCAAACACCTCCAATCAAAAATCAAATCAAGAGTCGGCTTTCTATTCCGCAACAAAGCCTCCTTCACTCACGCCGCCAAGCTTACCCTAGTAAAACTGACTATCCTACCAATCCTCGTCGGCGATGTCATCTACAAAATGGCTTCCAACACTCTACTCAGCAAACTGGATGCAGTATATCACAGTGCCATCCGTTTTGTCACTAAAGCACCTTATACCACCCACCACTGCGACTTGTATGCTCTAACATATTCGTCGCCAGACCCACTGGCTCCAGGTCATCTACAAGTCCATGCTAGGTAAAGCTCCGCCTTATCTCAGTTCACTGGTCACGATGGCAACACCCATCCGTAGCACGCGCTCCAGCAGGTGTATCTCACTGATCATCCCTAAAGCCAACACCTCATTTGGCCGCCTTTCGTTCCAGTACTCTGCTGCCTGTGACTGGAAAATTAATCCTGAAGTTGGAGACTTTTATCTCCCTCACCAACTTCAAACATCAGCTATCTGAGCAGCTAACCGATCGCTGCAGCTGTACATAGTCTATTGGTAAATAGCCCACCCATTTTCACCTACCTCATCCCCATACTGTTTTTATTTATTTACTTTTCTGCTCTTTTGCACACCAATATCTCTACCTGTACATGACCATCTGATCATTTATCACTCCAGTGTTAATCTGCAAAATTGTAATTATTCGCCTACCTCCTCATGCCTTTTGCACACATTGTACATTGTATATAGACTCCCCCTTTGTTTTCTACTGTGTTATTGACTTGTTAATTTGTTTATTCCATGTGTAACTCTGTGTTGTCTGCTCACACTGCTATGCTTTATCTTGGCCAGGTCGCAGTTGTAAATGAGAACTTGTTCTCAACTAGCCTACCTGGTTAAATAAAGGTGAAATAAAAATAAATAAAATAAAAAAACCCAACAACCCAACTTGTGTTCTGTCCAAAATTAACCCATCACTGGGTTACCAAAAAAAAACAAATTGAGTTGTTTTTAATCCAGCATTCTGTAGAGTGTAGTAACACTTATGTTTCCCCCTTTTAATGGTATAGGTTAGGGTTGAACATCTCCTGACTGTCTGAGCATATATGGGTTAATTTGTTCCTAGACACTGACCTAGGAACAGTTGTATGTCCTTCCCCTTTAATGGTATAGGTTAGGGTTGAGGAACTCCTGGAACAGTTGTATGTCCTTCCCCTTTAATGGTATAGGTTAGGGTTGAGGAACTCCTGGAACAGTTGTATGTCCTTCCCCTTTAATGGTATAGGTTAGGGTTGAGAAACTCCTGACTCAGTACCTATGGGATATGAAAAGGAGAGTGAACCAGGGCCTTTGTGATGTTTACAGTTACAAAAGGTGACAGGGTTCAACATTTGACACATCTCTGACCAGCTGACCTGATCAAGAAGATCTCTGGGCCCTCGTTACAAGGCCATAACTGGGGTCTGGGGACTTCCTGGTTAGGTCACATGATCAGGAAAAACTCCCTACCCACAATCAGAATACTCACAATCCCAGGCAGTCTGAATGAACTATATTTGAAAGACATTTGATCTCGTAGGATCTCTAAATCGAAGGTACAGCAAGCTAGCTACCACAAAGAGAACAATTGCCTATTCAGAGATGTGTGTAGGCTTGCATGCGTGCATTGTGTGTATATTGTGTGTGTATATTGTGTGTGTGTGTATATTATCAAGTTTGCGGACGGCACAACAGTGGTAGGCTTGATTACCAACAACGACGAGACGGCCTACAGGGAGGAGGTGAGGGCCCTCGGAGTGTGGTGTCAGGAAAATAACCTCAAACTCAACGTCAACAAAACTAAGGAGATGATTGTGGACTTCAGGAAACAGCAGAGGGAACACCCCCCCATCCACATCGATGGAACAGTAGTGGAGAGGGTAGCAAGTTTTAAGTTCCTCGGCATACACATCACAGACAAACTGAATTGGTCCACTCACACAGACAGCATCGTGAGGAAGGCGCAGCAGCGCCTCTTCAACCTCAGGAGGCTGAAGAAATTCGGCTTGTCACCAAAAGCACTCACAAACTTCTACAGATGCACAATCGAGAGCATCCTGGCGGGCTGTATCACCGCCTGGTATGGCAACTGCACCGCCCTCAACCGTAAGGCTCTCCAGAGGGTAGTGAGGTCTGCACAACGCATCACCGGGGGCAAACTACCTGCCCTCCAGGACACCTACACCACCCGATGCTACAGGAAGGCCATAAAGATCATCAAGGACATCAACCACCCGAGCCACTGCCTGTTCACCCCGCTGCCATCCAGAAGGCGAGGTCAGTACAGGTGCATCAAAGCTGGGACCGAGAGACTGAAAAACAGCTTCTATCTCAAGGCCATCAGACTGTTAAACAGCCACCACTAACATTGAGTGGCTACTGCCAACACACTGTCAATGACACTGACTCTACTCCAGCCACTTTAATCATGGGAATTGATGGGAAATGATGTAAATATATCACTAGCCACTTTAAACAATGCTACCTTATATAATGTTACTTACCCTACATTGTTCATCTCATATGCATACGTTGATACTGTACTCTATATCATCGACTGCATCCTTATGTAATACATGTATCACTAGCCACTTTAACTATGCCACTTGGTTTACATACTTATCTCATATGTATATACTGTACTCGATATCATCTACTGTATCTTGCCTATGCTGCTCTGTACCATCACTCATTCATATATCCTTATGTACATATTCTTTATCCCCTTACACTGTGTATGACAGTAGTTTTTTTTTTGGAATTGTTAGTTAGATTACTTGCTCGTTATTACTGCATTGTCGGAACTAGAAGCACAAGCATTTCGCTACACTCGCATTAACATCTGCTAACCATGTGTATGTGACAAATAAAATTTGATTTGATTTGATTTTTATTGTGTGTGTTATGTGTGTATATTGTGTGTGTTACGTGTGTGTGTGTGTTATGTGTGTGTGTTTGTGTGTTATGTGTGTGTGTGTGTGTGTGTGTGTGTTTGTGTGTGTGTGTGTGTGTGTGTGTGTGTGTGTGTTAGTGTGTGTGTGTGTGTTATGTGTGTGTGTGTTTGTGTGTTAGTGTGTGTGTGTGTTATGTGTGTGTGTTTGTGTGTGTGTGTGTGTGTGTTGTGTGTGTGTGTGTTAGTGTGTGTGTTAGTGTGTGTGTGTGTTAGTGTGTGTGTTAGTGTGTGTGTTGTGTGTGTGTTGTGTGTGTTAGTGTGTGTGTGTGTGTTAGTGTGTGTGTGTGTGTTAGTGTGTGTGTGTGTGTGTGTGCGTTGCCCAAAGCCTCTCTGAGCATCAGTGAGATATATATCTGCAATCCTCTCTCTTCAGAACAGACAAACTAGTGTCCATGAATCATCTACAGTGAGACAAAGTTATCAGCCATTATAACATTACCAAGGCCCTCAGAAATGTAGCCTTTTAACGAAGTCAATTTAGTGCACTACTTTTCAGCAGGGCCCATAAAGGCTCTGGTCAAAAGTAGTGCACTATGTAGGGAATAGGGTGCCATCTGGAATGTAAGCCTTAGAGGATACAGTCTGGGGATCATATGTAGTGGCAATCCATGTCAGTTGATGATAAATAACGACAAGTCATTATCTCCTACCAGTCTATCATGTTATTGATTTCATTATTGATCGATATCGGACGCTGCATTTTTTTTGCTGTTCATAAAAATCAAGGTCATTTGTGCCTTGATATAAATAAGAGGTTTAATTCATTCAAGTCACACGGACACGTCCTGAAACATTGGCCTTGTTGATTTTTCAAGAAACCTACTGAATCCATCTGGTGTTATTGGATGAAAATGGAGCGTTCAGGTTTCTGAACAACACACAAGTGGCTGGATATGGCTGCCATAACAACATGTTTCCACCCCCCCCGAGTCTCTCTCCCCCGCACCGCATCCCTTCTCGGGTTGTTTTGAACCATGATAGCGCGGTGAGAATAGAATCTCATGACACCCACACAGGAGACACGAAAAGGAGCAGCTATTTTCAAACACCATAAACAACTAGATGACCGTGTTTGTTATTAACCCGCAGAGCGGCGGGCATGTTGATGAAACGTTAACTGAGGAAAGGTAAATGAACGAAAATGTGTTTCTATGGACTATTTGGAGGAGCGAGAAGGCGTTAGGAATGTGAGCGTATCTAACCAGCACCTCGCGCGGGGACGGGGAGCGACGCCCATTCCATCCCGTCACCGCTACCGAGCATCATCAGTCTCGAACACTGCTAAGGGGAGAAGCTCGAGCCTACCGTATATCACCCCACTACACAGTGCAGGCCACTTCTATTCTAAAATCAAATAGGTCATTCATAACCGTAGAAAAACGATGCATTGACTTACCACATCTCACACGAAGCTGCGGCAATGGTCGCGCACAGATCCAGGCATTGAAAGCGCAGTGTCTTTACAATAACCGTCGTCTCCCTTGTAACAGTCCAGAGTTCTTGCTTGGAAGCAAAAAAATCCCCTCAAATGAATGAAAAATTAAGCAATTTGATTCCAAGTCAGCGATGCTTTTATATCGTTAAGGTAAATTATGATTCCTCTTGTAACAAAAAAAAAACGCTTAAACGATATAGTCTTCGCAGTTCTTGATTGTAACATGAGCTAACGGACAACCTTTCGAAGGCTCGGTGTTTAGTATCCAGATCACTGTTCACAGAACGCCACCGGTGAGGGGTACAGACCCCAACGCAACGAGTCCAGTATTGGGAGAGAGGACGGGAACACTATAGCTAAAGATCCACGAAGCCAGCTCTCTCTCTCTCTCTCTCTCTCTCTCTCTCTCTCAGATCTGTCTCTTTCTGTATCTCTCTCAGCTCTCTCCCTCTCTCTTAGCGGTCTTCAAAAACGTCCACGTAGAGAGCACGTTGACCTGTTCGCGGGAAGAGCAAAGGGGTCAAAAAAATGACAACCCAATTTGGAAGTGGATGCTCAGACGAGATCAGATTCGGATAAGTGGAGCGGAGCGCAGAGCGATGCAGGCGGGCTGTGGTGACGCCTCCTCGGGCAAGAAGAGGGGACCAAGTTAAACGGAAACACGGAACTGGATCATGGCTCAATAAGTGTGAGAGGGTTCCATCTGCTGTATGAATAGAATACATGAATCATGAAGCTCTTAATCCACATATACCGAACAAAAATATAAACGCAACATGTAAAGTGTCGGTTCCACGTTTCATGAGCTGAAATACAAGATCCCGCAAATGTTCCATTCAGCACAAAAAAAAACAAAGTTTATTTCTCTCAAATGTTGTGCACAAATGTGTTTACATCCCTGTTGGTGAGCATGTATTCCTTTGCCCCAAGATAATCCATGCACCGGACAGGTGTGGCATATCAAGAAGCTGATTGAACAGCATCATTCTTACACAGGTGCACCTTGTGCCGGGGACAATAAAACACTGCTCTAAAATGTGCAGTTTTGTCACAACACAATGCCACAGATGTCTCACGTTTTGAGGGAGTGTGCAATTGGCTAGCTGACTGGAGGAATGTTCACCAGAGCTGTTGCCAGATAATTTAATGTTAATTTCTCTACCATAAACACTGCCTCCAATGTCATTTTAGATCATTTGGTTGATATGTCGAACCAGCCTCACAACCGCAGACCACGTGTATGGCGTTGTGTGGGCGAGTGGTTTGCTATTGTCAACGTTGTGAACAGAGTGCCCCGTGGTGGCGCTGGGGTTATGGTATGGGCAGGCATAAATTACAGACAACGAACACAATTGCATTTTATCTATGGCAATTTGAATGCACAGAGATACCGTGACGTGATCCCGAGTCCCATTGTCGTGCCATTCACCCGCAGCCATCACCACATGTTTCAGCATGATAACGCACGGACCCCATATCGCAAGGATCTGTACACAATTCCTGGAAGCTGAAAACGTCCCAGTTTTCTGTACACCTACCAGACACGTTACCCACGTTTCTGTTTCCGCCCAATATCCAGCCACTTCGCACAGCCTATTGAAGAGGAGTGGAACAACATTCCACAGGCCACAATCAAACATCTGATCAATACCGCTCGATGCGAAAGAGAAGTGTCACACTGCAATGAGGCTAAAGGTAGTCACACCAGATAACCTACTGACTGGTTTTCTGATCCACGCCCCTTTACCTTCTGTTACATTTAATGTACAGTATATGTGACCAACAAATGCATTTGTATTCCATGTGTTCCTAATCCATAGATTAGGGCCTAATGCATTTATTTCAATTTGATTGATTTCCTTTAATGAACTGTACCTCAGTTAAAATCTTAAATTGTTGCACGTTGCGTTTATATTTTTTGTTGATCCTATGCTATGCCACGTTATGTGTTGGGGTTATCATAGATTTACATTAATATTGTGTAGGACCAATCTGCATTGTTGACTCATTTATTTAGTCAGAGTTTAGTCAGAAAATGGCATTCTCTAGTCCAAAGATAGGCCTATAGCTTTAAACCTGAAAAATGAATATAGTATCACAATCACCATGAAATAACTACTGGAGTTAATTTGAGATGAAACTTAATTTTCTTACCTGAAGAAAACTAGTGTGTATTTTCATTGAGTCTATGAGGACGGACGAGAAGGTCGCAGGTGCGCGTCTGGTCCGCTTTCAGGACGTCAGAAGATCACCGGTGAGGTGCGCATGCGTCCCTCACAGTGTGAAACGGATCGGCACACGCTTGATAAAACAGTTGATCTCCGTCTGTTTTGATAGATTTTGTGGTATTTTACGTAGGTTTAAAACATCAAATTCATGTAGGTTTACGGTATTAATGTTATATTCATTCATGTAGCTCTAAAACGGACAAAATGTTGATTTTTTTTTCCCCCTGGCGACCGCGGACTTCTTAGGGGGACCTGTTGATTCTACGGTGTAGCCCACCGAAGCAGCAATGGAGGTGAGCTAACGGTGACGGGATTGTGAGTCTTCGGCATATCTAGCCTATGCTATTATAGGCTACTTTTAACATATACCCCAGCATTTTTTTCTCTCCATTAGACCTGAGACGACCTATTTACTGAAGTACAGAGATTTATTTGCCATCCACATTGGGAAATAAAGTGCGCTGGATTTATGCGTTGACTATTGTCACTTGTGGGCTACTGTTACTGCACTCAAGGCACTCTAATCTTATCTGTAGGCTATAGGCTACTATTATTTTGACAATAAAATATGTTTATAATTCATAAACTACGTAGCCTTAAACCTAAAATAGCCTATAAGCTACCAACACTCAGGGAAACTGATTTCTAAATTAGGAAGTGCTTATTCAAAACCGCGTCGTATTATTTTTATTTTGCGTTCTCTTGTTACATAATACATTATTTTGGCTTCATGTTTTTGATATTCACCACCGCTGCCTGTTAACCATTCTTGTCTAGCCCACTAAATCAATCTCGTTATCAAACGCACCGCTTGTGTCTCTCTCTCTCTCTCTCTTGCTTGAGTGGCCTGGGGTGTATTCATTACTGCAAACCATAGCAAAACCTTTTCCAACTGTTCCCGATAATTTCTCATTGGACACGTTCAGGTTAGTCCCTTCCCATTTCGACCGCCTGCTTCCTAGTGAATAAGCTAGATCCCTGTCCTGTCCCATGCACCTGGCACAAAATGATCGTGAGGCTGCATGTCAACTGTAATTACCGTGAGTCTTGGATAAGGCTATTTGCCGATGGTAATCTCATTTAAGAGCATTAGGTTTAGTCCCGGGAAGGCGCTTGCTAACAAGCTTGTTTGAGCATACACCTCGTGCGTTCCAAATGACGCCCTATCAAAATTAGCTTTCGGTCATTTAGCATGCAAACAACATGTATATTTTATTGTGACGCTGCATCAGTGAGATATGGACATGACGGTATGAGCTTCAGTTCTCTATCCATGGAGTTAGCCCACTGCGTCACCGGGATGGAGCTCGAGCAAAGAAGGCTGTTCATTTTAGTCTATTCAAACAGACCTCATTTGAAAGGCAACAATTACACATTTAGATCAGGTGTGGCCAACACATCTGAACACACTCAGCATGATGGGGGATAGAGAGAGTTTTGTTGATGCTGAGAACGGAATGTCTAATTTTTTTTTTTAAATAACATTTTTAGAACATTCTTGTGGTTTTTATAGAACGTTTTCTTAATTGTTCTGAGAACATGACTTTACATAGAACTACAAGGAAACCTGTAGAAAACATTATGCCGAAGTACCGAAATTCCCACCTAAGAAACAAATGGTTCTCAGAACGTTATGTGCTAGCTGGGTAGCTTGCACCATTCCCAGAATGTTGTAGATAGGTTCTATGCAAAATAACCATAGGACAACCATGCTCTCGCAAACGCGAAGAAACATATGGTTCTCAGAACGTTATGTGCTAGCTGGGTATACCCCATATGGGGTCTTAAAGGTGGAGTGAGGGGGCAGAAGCTGAGCTGCAAATGAATCATCTTAGCAACAAGTATAAAAGGAACATTGAGGTGTTTTATTTAATAACATTTGTTTTATTTAACAATATTTTATTAAATTAAATAGCCTACATGAAGACTTTCTGGTTTAATACTAGGAGGCCTAAACACACAAATCAAATTAAATTGTATTTGTCACGTCCACAGTTTACAGCAGGTATATGATACATCCACAGTTTACAGCAGGTATATGATACATCCACAGGTATATGATACATCCACAGTTTACAGCAGGTATATGATACATCCACAGGTATATGATACATCCACAGTTTACAGCAGGTATATGATACATCCACAGTTTACAGCAGGTATATGATACATCCACAGGTATATGATACATCCACAGTTTACAGCAGGTATATGATACATCCACAGTTTACAGCAGGTATATGATACATCCACAGTTTACAGCAGGTATATGATACATCCACAGTTTACAGCAGGTATATGATACATCCACAGGTATATGATACATCCACAGTTTACAGCAGGTATATGATACATCCACAGTTTACAGCAGGTATATGATACATCCACAGTTTACAGCAGGTATATGATACATCCACAGTTTACAGCAGGTATATGATACATCCACAGGTATATGATACATCCACAGGTATATGATACATCCACAGTTTACAGCAGGTATATGATACATCCACAGGTATATGATACATCCACAGGTATATGATACATCCACAGGTATATGATACATCCACAGTTTACAGCAGGTATATGATACATCCACAGGTATATGATACATCCACAGTTTACAGCAGGTATATGATACATCCACAGTTTACAGCAGGTATATGATACATCCACAGTTTACAGCAGGTATATGATACATCCACAGTTTACAGCAGGTATATGATACATCCACAGTTTACAGCAGGTATATGATACATCCACAGGTATATGATACATCACATCCACAGTTTACAGCAGGTATATGATACATCCACAGTTTACAGCAGGTATATGATACATCCACAGTTTACAGCAGGTATATGATACATCCACAGTTTACAGCAGGTATATGATACATCCACAGGTATATGATACATCCACAGTTTACAGCAGGTATATGATACATCCACAGTTTACAGCAGTATAGATACAGTTTACACAATATGATACATCCACAGGAATATGATACATCCACAGTTTACAGCAGGTATATGATACATCCACAGTATTACAGCAGGTATATGATACATCCACAGGTATATGATACATCCACAGTTTACAGCAGGTATATGATACATCTACAGGTATATGATACATCCACAGTTTACAGCAGGTATATGATACATCCACAGTTTACAGCAGGTATGGATAATGAACAATATGATATACAGTATAGATAATGAACAATATGACAGAACAGATAATGAACAGTATGATATACAGAACAGATAATGAACAGTATGATATACAGTATAGATAATGAACAATAAGATATACAGAACAGATAATGAACTATAGAGTATACAGAATAGATAATGAACAATATGATATACAGTATAGATAATGAACAATAATATATACAGTATAGATAATGAATGTGCTTTGAGTATGACTGCATTTACAAATATAAAGTAAACACACTCGCATACACACGCATTGTACATTTATGTTTGTTGAAGTTGATTTAACTTATAAAATTAAGGCAACCAGCTGCAATACAAGTTAGGCGAATGTGTTGAGACACATAATTGTGTGTTGAGATTGTATTGCAGCTAGTGGAAGATCAGTGGGGCCTCATTTATCAACTGTGCATACATGTCTTACAAAAATCTGGCACACACACACACACACACACACACACACCACACACACACACACACACAGGCTGTTTCCAACGCATCAAAGACACATCCTCCTCCACTTACCCTCGCCTTATGCCCTCAGGGGAATCCCCCGCGGCCATCTTTGTCATTGGTCCAAATGATTAGCCAAGCAAAAGAAGTTGGCGACGTAAGCCCCTCAGCACTCGTTTTTTGATCGAGTTCGCGAGTGTACAGTTCTGTTCCCCCGGGGCCTGAAACGACCCATAATTCTAATCCGCGATGATCGTACATCCGCTACGAAAAGTTAAAACCAACATTAATATTGGGAGACGTCAACATAAAAGTGTAAGGTAAAAAACGAATGTAAATAAGTTAGATATTGTGCTACTAATGCACATGACAGCAACAAACACGTATTGTAAGTTATTATGTTTTTGTTTGGTTGGCTTTTGGAAACGTTAATTTGCGTTCGTAACTTTCCCTTTTACGTTGTAATTGTCGATTTACCTGCTGTAGTAGGACGGCTAACATTCGATGTCTGCGGATGCGTTGTCCTCCATCCAAGATATGAAATACGATCCTATTTGACTGTAGTGCATATTAAAAGCTGATGACTGACAACACAAACCGTGGGAGGAACGGGTGACACATTTGCCGGGACAAGAGCGGTCCGTTTAAAAATGTATTCATTCTTCCCTCGCCCCCCTCGACCTGCAAGTGTCAACTCATCAGACGTCATGATACGTCATCAGAAGTGTACACTTAATTTGAGGGCTGAGGGGATAGGGTGTGTCTTTTAGAGTGTTTGGACCGTACCCAGAGATCTGTATGTTCTCCTTGATAAATCCGAGCCGTACTATATATTTGTGCTCCTCGTTTGCTGTACGATTTAGCCAGAGATCTGTATGTTCTCCTTGATAAATCCGAGCTCCTCGTTTGCTGTACGATTTAGCCAGAGATCTGTACTATATATTTGTGCTCCTCGTTTGCTGTACGATTTAGCCAGAGATCTGTATGTTCTCCTTGATAAATCCGAGCCGTACTATATATTTGTGCTCCTCGTTTGCTGTACGATTTAGCCAGAGATCTGTATGTTCTCCTTGATAAATCCGAGCCGTACTATATATTTGTGCTCCTCGTTTGCTGTACGATTTAGCCAGAGATCTGTATGTTCTCCTTGATAAATCAGAGCCGTACTATATATTTGTGCTCTCGTTTGCTGTACGATTTAGCCAGAGATCTGTATGTTCTCCTTGATAAATCAGAGATCTGAGCCGTACTATATATTTGTGCTCCTCGTTTGCTGTACGATTTAGCCAGAGATCTGTATGTTCTCCTTGATAAATCCGAGCCGTACTATATATTTGTGCTCCTCGTTTGCTGTACGATTTAGCCAGAGATCTGTATGTTCTCCTTGATAAATCAGAGCCGTACTATATATTTGTGCTCCTCGTTTGCTGTACGATATGGAGATGTTGGAACTGAGCCATGATAGTTTCTACAAAGAGAGAAGCGCAATGTCAAGTTTGATCACATGTGGGCAGAATGTTTTAAATCTTTAGCAGTCAATTTTTTTAAAACAATAAAATACACAGCGAGTGCGAAACACTAGCTGCACATTCTGAAAGATTGATTATCCCTTCTGAAAGATTGATTGTCCTTCCTGCTAGATTGATTGTCATTCCTGCAAGATTGATTGTCATTCCTAAAATATTGATTGTCATTCCTAAAATATTGATTGTTCTTCCTAAAATATTGATTGTCCTTCCTAAAAGATTGATTGTCCTTCCTGCAAGATTGATTGTCATTCCTAAAATATTGATTGTTCTTCCTAAAATATTGATTGTCCTTCCTAAAAGATTGATTGTCCTTCTTAAAATATTGATTGTCCTTCCTGCACGATTGTCCTTCCTAAAAGATTGATTGTCATTCCTGCTAGATTGATTGTCCTTCCTGCTAGATTGATTGTCCTTCCTGCTAGATTGATTGTCCTTCCTGCTAGATAGATTGTCATTCCTGCCAAGGTTGATTGTCCTTCCTGCTAGATATATTGTCATTCCTGCTAGGTTGATTGTTCTTCCTGCTAGATTGATTGTCCTTCCTGCTAGATTGATTGTCATTCCTGCCAAGGTTGATTGTCCATCCTGCCAAGGTTGTATGTCCTTCCTGCTAGATTGATTGTACTTCCTGCTAGATTGATTGTCCTTCCTGCAAGATTGATTGTCCTTCCTGCTAGATTGATTGTCCTTCCTGCCAAGGTTGATTGTCCTTCCTGCTAAATTGATTGTCCTTCCTGCCAAGGTTGATTGTCCTTCCTGCTAGATTGATTGTCATTCCTGGTAGATTGATTGTCCTTCCTGCCAAGGTTGATTGTCCTTTCTGCCAAGGTTGATTGTCCTTCCTGCTAGATTGATTGTACTTCCTGCTAGATTGATTGTCCTTCCTGCAAGATTGATTGTCCTTCCTGCTAGATTGATTGTCCTTCCTGCCAAGGTTGATTGTCCTTCCTGCCAAGGTTGATTGTCCTTCCTGCCAAGGTTGATTGTCCTTCCTGCTAGATTGATTCTCCTTCCTGCTAGATTGATTGTCCTTCCTGCTAGATTGATTGTCCTTCCTGCTAGATTGATTGTCCTTCCTGCCAAGGTTGATTCTCCTTCCTGCCAAGGTTGATTGTCCTTTCCTGCTAGATTGATTGTCCTTCCTGCTAGATTGATTGTCCTTCCTGCCAAGGTTGATTGTCCTTCCTGCCAAGGTTGATTGTCCTTCCTGCTAGATTGATTCTCCTTCCTGCTAGATTGATTCTCCTTCCTGCTAGATTGATTCTCCTTCCTGCTAGATTGATTCTCCTTCCTGCTAGATTGATTCTCCTTCCTGCTAGATTGATTCTCCTTCCTGCTAGATTGATTGTCCTTCCTGCCAAGGTTGATTGTCCCTCCTGCCAAGGTTGATTGTCCTTCCTGCAGATTGATTCTCCTTTGCTAATTGATTGTCCTTCCTGCTAGATTGATTGTCCTTCCTGCTAGATTGATTGTCCTTCCTGCCAAGGTTGATTCTCCTTCCTGCCAAGGTTGATTGTCCTTTCCTGCTAGATTGATTGTCCTTCCTGCTAGATTGATTGTCCTTCCTGCCAAGGTTGATTGTCCTTCCTGCTAGATTGATTCTCCTTCCTGCTAGATTGATTGTCCTTCCTGCTAGATTGATTGTCCTTCCTGCCAAGATTGATTGTCCTTTCAAACTATTGAAAAGTATCCTCAATACTACAGCCGAAGACAAGTCGTTGTTCAGTGATTTGTTAATCATGTTAGGTTCTAAATGAACCGAGTAAAAACTCACGGAGGATTATTAAAGGGTCCGACAGCTGAACAGACGAAGACATGTTCCCACCAGCGCAAGAATATAAACCTCAATTTAGGTGAATTCTCCTCCTTACACATCTTTTTATTTTTTTTCACCTTTATTTTACTAGGCAAGTCAGTTAAGAACAAATTCTTATTTACAATGACGGCCTAGGAACAGTGGGTTAACTGCCTGTTCAGGGGCAGAACGACAGATTTGTACCTTGTCAGCTCGGGGATTCAAACTTGCAACCTTTCGGTTACTAGTCCAACGCTCTAACCACTAGGCTACCCTGCCGCCTCTACACTCTAACCACTAGGCCACCCTGCCACCCCTCCACTCTAACCACTAGGCCACCCTGCCACCTCTACACTCTAACCACTAGGCTACGCTGCCACCTCTACCCTCTAACCACTAGGCTACGCTGCCACCTCTACACTCTAACCACTAGGCTACCCTGCCACCTCTACACTCTAACCACTAGGCTACCCTGCCACCTCTACACTCTAACCACTAGGCTACGCTGCCACCTCTACACTCTAACCACTAGGCTACGCTGCCACCTCTACACTCTAACCACTAGGCTACCCTGCCACCTCTACACTCTAACCACTAGGCTACCCTGCCACCTCTACACTCTAACCACTAGGCTACGCTGCCACCTCTACACTCTAACCACTAGGCTACGCTGCCACCTCTACACTCTAACCACTAGGCTACCCTGCCACCTCTACACTCTAACCACTAGGCTACGCTGCCACCTCTACACTCTAACCACTAGGCTACGCTGCCACCTCTACACTCTAACCACTAGGCTACCCTGCCACCTCTACACTCTAACCACTAGGCTACGCTGCCACCTCTACACTCTAACCACTAGGCTACCCTGCCACCTCTACACTCTAACCACTAGGCTACGCTGCCACCTCTACACTCTAACCACTAGGCTACGCTGCCACCTCTACACTCTAACCACTAGGCTACGCTGCCACCTCTACACTCTAACCACTAGGCTACGCTGCCACCTCTACACTCTAACCACTAGGCTACGCTGCCACCTCTACACTCTAACCACTAGGCTACCCTACCTCCTCTACACTCTAACCACTAGCCTACCCTGCCGCCTCTACACTCTAACCACTAGGCTACCCTGCCTCCTCTACACTCTAACCACTAGGCTACGCTGCCACCTCTACACTCTAACCACTAGGCTACGCTGCCACCTCTACACTCTAACCACTAGGCTACGCTGCCACCTCTACACTCTAACCACTAGGCTACCCTGCCACCTCTACACTCTAACCACTAGGCTACGCTGCCACCTCTACACTCTAACCACTAGGCTACGCTGCCACCTCTACACTCTAACCACTAGGCTACCCTGCCTCCTCTACACTCTAACCACTAGGCTACGCTGCCACCTCTACACTCTAACCACTAGGCTACGCTGCCACCTCTACACTCTAACCACTAGGCTACGCTGCCGCCTCTACACTCTAACCACTAGGCTACCCTGCCTCCTCTACACTCTAACCACTAGGCTACCCTGCCACCTCTACACTCTAACCACTAGGCTACCCTGCCTCCTCTACACTCTAACCACTAGGCCACCCTGCCTATACATTTCTGTTGCCAGACAGAACTTTAGTGGCATATGTTCTTCCTCACTTCATCTGACCTCTGACCTCGCACCCAACGTCCTCACTCCTCCCTAACTTACGGCTCTCCTGTTGACTTTGTACCCGACCGTGGCCCTTCTCCTTCCCATGGGATCCCTGATGTCTAACAGTAACACATTCTGACAGAACGTAAACGTTCCACATTCCCCCTTTTTCTCTGCCTCAGTGACGTGAATGAGGATATTTCATATGATCAAGTTTAGAAGTTCAGAGCCCATCCATCAATAGATGACTGTGTTTCCATCTCTCCTGCCTCGGTATATAGGCTATGATGTGGCGCTCCTATTGCACAGCAATACTGTAGCATACTCATACTGTGAAATATTTTAAGTAGGCTACCAGTCTATTTACGTTCGAGCGTGCTTGGCTATTGAATGAGTGATTTGATAAATGGTAGACTAATATTTGTTGTGTAGCAGGGATAAACCAGTCATGTCCTGCAATATGATCCGGATTCAGACCTACAGTATATAATAACATAAGAGACATGTCCTGCAATATGATCCGGATTCAGACCTACAGTATATAATACAATAGAGAGACGTGTCCTGCAATATGATCCGGATTCAGACCTACAGTATATAATAACATGAGAGACATGTCCTGTGGTTGATCAATTGATCAACCACCAGAAGTGGTGTGTCTACATGGTCTGACCTGTGCGTGTGGAGATACTCACTCTTTACTGTTCAAAATGATACCAACTTTTGTGGGAAAACTGTCGCATTCAGGATTAAAGTTTTTTTTTTTTTGTGCGCATGCTCCTTTGATCAATCAATCAATCAATCAATCAATCAATCAATCAATCAATCAATCAATCAATCAAATGTATTTATAAAGCCCTTCTTACATCAGCTGATATCTCAAAGTGCTGTACAGAAACCCAGCCTAAAACCCCAAACAGCAAGCAATGCAGGCGTAGAAGCACGGTGGCTCGGAAAAACTACGTAGAAAGGCCAGAAAACTAGGAAGAAACCTAGAGAGGAACCAGGCTCTGAGGGGTGGGCCAGTCCTCTTCTGGCTGTGCTGGGTAGAGAGGAACCAGGCTCTGAGGGGAACTGGCAGGCTCTGAGGGGTGGCCAGTCCTCTTCTGGCTGTACTGGGTAGAGAGGAACCAGGCTCTGAGGGGTGGCCAGTCCTCTTCTGGCTGTACTGGGTAGAGAGGAACCAGGCTCTGAGGGGTGGCCAGTCCTCTTCTGGCTGTGCTGGGTAGAGAGGAACCAGGCTATGAGGGTGGGCCAGTCCTCTTCTGGCTGTGCTGGGTAGAGAGGAACCAGGCTATGAGGGGTGGCCAGTCCTCTTCTGGCTGTGCTGGGTAGAGAGGAACCAGGCTCTGAGGGGTGGCCAGTCCTCTTCTGGCTGTGCTGGGTAGAGAGGAACCAGGCTCTGAGGGTGGCCAGTCCTCTTCTGGCTGTACTGGGTAGAGAGGAACCAGGCTATGAGGGGTGGGCCAGTCCTCTTCTGGCTGTACTGGGTAGAGAGGAACCAGGCTCTGAGGGGTGGCCAGTCCTCTTCTGGCTGTACTGGGTAGAGAGGAACCAGGCTCTGAGGGGTGGCCAGTCCTCTTCTGGCTGTACTGGGTAGAGAGGAACCAGGCTCTGAGGGGTGGCCAGTCCTCTTCTGGCTGTACTGGGTAGAGAGGAACCAGGCTATGAGGGGTGGGCCAGTCCTCTTCTGGCTGTGCCGTGTGGAGATTATAATGATGATGAATATGTCAAATCATGTTGCAGGTATCTGATGTTGACCGGTGACAGGCACACATGAACACTCTCAACCATCTAGTGAAGACCTACATCCAAGCAAAGATGGACGCTATGGGTAAGTGTCATTCAGCCCTTCTAAGCACAGTGACTACACTACACAGTGACTACACTACACGGTGACTACACTACACAGTAACTACGCACAGTGACTACACTACACAGTGACTACACTACACAGTGACTACACTACACAGTGACTACACCTTGACTACACTACACAGTGACTACACTACACAGTGACTACACCTTGACTCCACTACACAGTGACTACACTACACAGTGACTCCACTACACAGTGACTACACTACACAGTGACTGACACTACACAGTGACTACACAGTGACTACACTACACAGTGACTCCACTACACAGTGACTACACTACACAGTGACACTACGGTGACTACACAGTGACTACACAGTGACTACACTACACAGTGACTACACTACACAGTGACTACACAGTGACTACACTACACAGTGACTACACTACACAGTGACTACACTACACAGTGACTACACTACACAGTGACTACACTACACAGTGACTACACTACACCTTGACTACACTACACCTTGACTACACTACACAGTGACTACAGTACACAGTGACTACAGTACAAATTGTATTGAGTTGTGTTGTATTGTGTTGTATTGTAGTGTGTATTGTATTGCAATATATTGTATTATATTGTATTGTATTATATTGTAGTGTGTATTGTATTATATTGTAGTTTGTATTCTATTATATTGTATTATAATGTATTGCATTGTATTGTATTGTGTATTGTATTGTGTATTGTATTGTAGTGTGTATTGTATTGTATTGTAGTGTGTATTGTATTGTATTGTAGTGTGTATTGTATTGTAGTGTGTATTGTATTGTAGTGTGTATTGTAGTTTGTAGTGTGTATTGTAGTGTGTATTGTATTGTAGTGTGTATTGTAGTGTGTAGTGTGTATTGTATTGTAGTGTGTATTGTATTGTAGTGTGTATTGTAGTGTGTATTGTAGTGTGTATTGTAGTGTGTATTGTATTGTATTGTAGTGTGTGTATTGTATTGTAGTGTGTATTGTATTGTAGTGTGTATTGTATTGTATTGTAGTGTGTATTGTATTGTAGTGTGTATTGTATTGTAGTGTGTATTGTATTGTATTGTAGTGTGCATTGTATTGTGTATTGTATTGTGTATTGTATTGTAGTGTGTATTGTATTGTAGTGTGTATTGTAGTGTGTATTGTATTGTAGTGTGTATTGTAGTGTGTATTGTAGTGTGTATTGTATTGTATTGTAGTGTGTATTATATTGTAGTGTGTATTGTATTGTAGTTTGTATTGTATTGTAGTGTGTATTGTAGTGTGTATTGTATTGTAGTGTGTATTGTAGTGTGTATTGTATTATATTGTAGTGTGTATTGTATTATATTGTAGTGTGTATTGTATTGTAGTGTGTATTGTATTGTAGTGTGTATTGCATTGTATTGTAGTGTGTATTGTATTGTAGTGTGTATTGTATTGTATTGTAGTGTGTATTGTATTGTAGTGTGTATTGTATTGTATTGTAGTGTGTATTGTATTGTATTGTAGTGTGTATTGTATTGTATTGTAGTGTGTATTGTATTGTAGTGTGTATTGTAGTGTGTATTGTATTGTAGTGTGTATTGTATTATATTGTAGTGTGTATTGTATTATATTGTAGTGTGTGTATTGTAGTGTGTATTGTATTGTATTGTAGTGTGTATTGTATTGTAGTGTGTATTGTAGTGTGTATTGTATTGTAGTGTATATTGTATTGTATTGTAGTGTGTATTGTAGTGTGTATTGTAGTTTGTATTGTATTGTATTGTAGTGTGTATTGTATTGTAGTGTGTATTGTAGTGTGTATTGTAGTGTGTATTGTATTGTAGTGTGTCTTGTATTGTAGTGTGTATTGTATTGTATTGTAGTGTGTATTGTATTGTAGTGTGTATTGTATTGTAGTGTGTACTGTATTATATTGTAGTGTGTATTGTATTGTAGTGTGTATTGTATTGTATTGTAGTGTGTATTGTATTGTAGTGTGTATTGTATTGTAGTTTGTATTGTATTGCAGTGTGTATTGTATTATATTGTAGTGTGTATTGTAGTGTGTATTGTATTGTATTGTGTATTGTAGTGTGTATTGTATTGTAGTGCGTATTGTAGTGTGTATTGTATTATATTGTAGTGTGTGTATTGTTGTGTGTATTGTATTGTATTGTAGTGTGTATTGTATTGTATTGTAGTGTGTATTGTATTGTATTGTAGTGTGTATTGTATTGTAGTGTGTATTGTATTGTATTGTGTATTGTAGTGTGTATTGTATTGTAGTGTATATTGTATTGTATTGTAGTGTGTATTGTAGTGTGTATTGTATTGTATTGTATTGTATTGTATTGTAGTGTGTATTGTATTGTAGTGTGTATTGTAGTGTGTATTGTATTGTAGTGTGTATTGTATTGTATTGTAGTGTGTATTGTAGTGTGTATTGTATTGTAGTGTGTATTGTAGTGTGTATTGTATTGTAGTGTGTATTGTGGTGTGTATTGTAGTGTGTATTGTATTGTAGTGTGTAGTGTATTGTAGTGTGTAGTGTATTGTATTGTAGTGTGTATTGTAGTTTGTATTGTATTGTAGTGTGTATTGTATTGTAGTGTGTATTGTATTGTAGTGTGTAGTGTAGGGTATTGTATTGTAGTGTGTATTGTAGTTTGTATTGTATTGTATTGTATTGTATTGTATTGTAGTGTGTATTGTATTGTATTGTAGTGTGTATTGTATTGTAGTGTGTATTGTATTGTAGTGTGTATTGTATTGTAGTGTGTATTGTAGTGTGTATTGTATTGTAGTGTGTATTGTAGTGTGTATTGTATTGTAGTGTGTATTGTATTGTAGTGTGTATTGTAGTGTGTATTGTATTGTAGTGTGTATTGTATTGTAGTGTGTATTGTATTGTAGTGTGTATTGTATTGTATTGTAGTGTGTATTGTATTGTAGTGTGTATTGTATTGTAGTGTGTATTGTATTGTAGTGTGTATTGTATTGTAGTTTGTATTGTAGTGTGTATTGTATTGTAGTGTGTATTGTATTGTATTGTAGTGTGTATTGTATTGTAGTGTGTATTGTGTATTGTATTGTAGTGTGTATTGTAGTGTGTATTGTATTGTATTGTATTGTAGTGTGTATTGTATTGTAGTGTGTATTGTATTGTAGTGTGTATTGTATTGTATTGTAGTGTGTATTGTATTGTATTGTAGTGTGTATTGTATTATATTGTAGTGTGTATTGTATTATATTGTAGTGTGTATTGTAGTGTGTATTGTATTGTATTGTAGTGTGTATTGTATTGTATTGTAGTGTGTATTGTAGTGTGTATTGTATTGTAGTGTGTATTGTATTATATTGTAGTGTGTATTGTATTATATTGTAGTGTGTGTATTGTAGTGTGTATTGTATTGTAGTGTGTATTGTATTGTATTGTAGTGTGTATTGTAGTGTGTATTGTATTATATTGTAGTGTGTATTGTAGTGTGTATTGTAGTGTGTATTGTATTATATTGTAGTGTGTATTGTATTGTAGTGTGTATTGTATTGTAGTGTGTATTGTATTGTAGTGTGTATTGTAGTGTGTATTGTATTGTATTGTGTATTGTATTGTGTATTGTATTGTAGTGTGTATTGTAGTGTGTATTGTATTGTATTGTAGTGTGTATTGTATTGTATTGTAGTGTGTATTGTATTGTAGTGTGTATTGTATTGTATTGTAGTGTGTATTGTATTGTATTGTAGTGTGTATTGTATTGTAGTGTGTATTGTATTGTATTGTATTGTAGTGTGTATTGTATTGTAGTGTGTATTGTAGTGTGTATTGTATTGTAGTGTGTATTGTATTGTAGTGTGTATTGTAGTGTGTATTGTATTGTAGTGTGTATTGTAGTGTGTATTGTATTGTATTGTAGTGTGTATTGTATTGTAGTGTGTATTGTATTGTAGTGTGTATTGTATTGTAGTGTGTATTGTATTGTAGTGTGTATTGTAGTGTGTATTGTATTGTATTGTAGTGTGTATTGTATTGTAGTGTGTATTGTATTGTAGTGTGTATTGTATTGTATTGTATTGTAGTGTGTATTGTATTGTAGTGTGTATTGTAGTGTGTATTGTATTGTATTGTAGTGTGTATTGTATTGTAGTGTGTATTGTATTATATTGTAGTGTGTATTGTATTGTAGTGTGTATTGTAGTGTGTATTGTATTGTATTGTGTATTGTAGTGTGTATTGTATTGTAGTGTGTATTGTATTGTATTGTAGTGTGTATTGTATTGTATTGTAGTGTGTATTGTATTGTAGTGTGTATTGTATTGTAGTGTGTATTGTATTGTAGTGTGTATTGTATTGTAGTGTGTATTGTATTGTAGTGTGTATTGTATTGTATTGTAGTGTGTATTGTATTGTAGTGTGTATTGTAGTGTGTATTGTATTGTATTGTAGTGTGTATTGTATTGTAGTGTGTATTGTATTGTATTGTATTGTAGTGTGTATTGTATTGTATTGTGTATTGTAGTGTGTATTGTATTGTAGTGTGTATTGTATTGTATTGTAGTGTGTATTGTATTATATTGTAGTGTGTATTGTATTATATTGTAGTGTGTATTGTAGTGTGTATTGTATTGTAGTGTGTATTGTATTGTAGTGTGTATTGTATTGTATTGTAGTGTGTATTGTATTGTATTGTAGTGTGTATTGTAGTGTGTATTGTATTGTATTGTAGTGTGTATTGTATTATATTGTAGTGTGTATTGTATTATATTGTAGTGTGTATTGTATTGTATTGTAGTGTGTATTGTATTATATTGTAGTGTGTATTGTAGTGTGTATTGTATTATATTGTAGTGTGTATTGTATTATATTGTAGTGTGTATTGTATTATATTGTAGTGTGTATTGTATTATATTGTAGTGTGTATTGTAGTGTGTATTGTATTTGTATTATATTGTAGTGTGTATTGTAGTGTGTATTATATTGTAGTGTGTATTGTATTGTAGTGTGTATTGTATTGTAGTGTGTATTGTATTGTAGTGTGTATTGTATTGTAGTGTGTATTGTATTGTATTGTAGTGTGTATTGTATTGTAGTGTGTATTGTATTGTAGTGTGTATTGTATTGTATTGTAGTGTGTATTGTATTGTAGTGTGTATTGTAGTGTGTATTGTATTGTATTGTAGTGTGTATTGTATTGTAGTGTGTATTGTATTATATTGTAGTGTGTATTGTATTGTAGTGTGTATTGTATTGTAGTGTGTATTGTATTGTATTGTGTATTGTAGTGTGTATTGTATTGTAGTGTGTATTGTATTGTATTGTAGTGTGTATTGTATTATATTGTAGTGTGTATTGTATTATATTGTAGTGTGTGTATTGTAGTGTGTATTGTATTGTAGTGTGTATTGTATTATATTGTAGTGTGTATTGTATTGTAGTGTGTATTGTATTGTAGTGTGTATTGTATTGTAGTGTGTATTGTATTGTAGTGTGTATTGTATTGTACTGTGTATTGTATTGTAGTGTGTTTTGTTTTGTAGTGTGTATTGTAGTGTGTATTGTATTGTAGTGTGTAGTGTATTGTAGTGTGTATTGTATTATATTGTAGTGTGTATTGTAGTGTGTATTGTAGTGTGTATTGTATTGTAGTGTGTATTGTAGTGTGTATTGTATTATATTGTAGTGTGTATTGTATTATATTGTAGTGTGTATTGTATTGTATTGTAGTGTGTATTGTATTGTATTGTAGTGTGTATTGTATTATATTGTAGTGTGTGTATTGTATTATATTGTAGTGTGTATTGTATTGTAGTGTGTATTGTATTGTAGTGTGTATTGTATTGTACTGTGTATTGTATTGTAGTGTGTTTTGTTTTGTAGTGTGTATTGTAGTGTGTATTGTATTGTAGTGTGTAGTGTATTGTAGTGTGTGTTCTATTGTATTGTTTTATATTATATTGTATTATATTATATTGTATTGTATTGTGTTATATTATATTGTATTGTATGATATTATATTGTATTGTATTGTGTTATATTATATTGTATTGTGTTATATTATATTATATTGTATTATATTGTATTGTATTATATTGTATTGTATTATATTATTTTATATTGTAGTGTATTGTATTTTATTTTATTGTATTATATTATATATTATATTGTATTATATTGTATTTTATTTTATTTTATTTTATTGTATTGTATTGTATTTTATTTTATTGTATTATATTATATATTATATTGTATTATATTGTATTTTATTTTATTTTATTTTATTGTATTGTATTGTATTGTATTGTATTGTATTGTATTGTCTCCAGATACACAGCGGGCCTTGGAGGCTGTGGAGAGACTCCAGGCCAAGCTGAAGGACAGAGGAGAGGCTCCTACAGAGGAGAAACTATCACTACTGAAGACCGTTCTACAG
>NW_024608931.1:75000-91390 GCF_018296145.1 Oncorhynchus tshawytscha
ACAGACTGACTACTACCTCTATATCTCCTACCTGTTAGACAGACTGACTACTACCTCTATATCTCCTACCTGTTAGACAGACTGACTACTACCTCTATAACTCCTACCTGTTAGACAGACTGACTACTACCTCTATATCTCCTACCTGTTAGACAGACTGACTACAGTATACTACCTCTATATCTCCTACCTGTTAGACAGACTGACTACTACCTATATAACTCCTACCTGTTAGACAGACTGACTACTACCTCTATAACTCCTACCTGTTAGACAGACTGACTACTACCTCTATATCTCCTACCTGTTAGACAGACTGACTACTACCTATATAGTCCTACCTGTTAGACAGACTGACTACTACCTCTATATCTCCTACCTGTTAGACAGACTGACTACTACCTCTATAACTCCTACCTGTTAGACAGACTGACTACTACCTCTATATCTCCTACCTGTTAGACAGACTGACTACTACCTATATAGTCCTACCTGTTAGACAGACTGACTACTACCTCTATATCTCCTACCTGTTAGACAGACTGACTACTACCTCTATAACTCCTACCTGTTGGACAGACTGACTACTACCTCTATATCTCCTACCTGTTAGACAGACTGACTACAGTATACTACCTCTATATCTCCTACCTGTTAGACAGACTGACTACTACCTATATATCGGAACTGGATTAGATTAGCTGTTTAGATAGGATGGACCAAAGACATGGATTGGACTTCGGTTTACACAACATCACGATCACAGTTGGATGGATGGATATTCTGTGGTCGACATTGACACACCTGTCAGCAAAACAGAGATATTTAAATCCCCCCCCCCCTCCTTCTCCTCTCTCACCCAGGAGAAGAAGTCAGTACCGAAGTCTGTTTCCCTCAACACGGGTCTCTCCACGGCCATGTCTCTGGGCCTGAGGACCATCTCCCATAGTGACTCCTATACCTGGGCCCAGAACAACAGCAGCAGCAGTAGTGGTGGAGGAGGAGGAGGAGGAGGTGGTGGAGGAGGAGGAGGAGGAGATAGCCCCCCTGCTAAACCCTTCCTACCTCTGCAGAACTACGGAGGCAGTCTCAATGCTCTCAACACAAACACAGAAAGCAACGCCGTGACCAATAAGATACAGTGTATGACTCAGGTAAGGGTGTGGGTTATATCGTATCCTATTCTGGTCTAGTGCTGATCTAGGATCAGTTTTTGCTTTTTAGTTCATAATGAAACAGGTAAGGGTGTGGGTTATATCGTATCCTATTCTGGTCTAGTGCTGATCTAGGATCAGTTGTTTGCTTTTTAGTTCATAATGAATAAGATACCTGTACTCTCGCACACTCACTCGGTACTGGTACCCCCTGTATATAACCTCCACACTGACTCGGTACTGGTACCCCCTGTATATAACCTCCACACTGACTCGGTACTGGTGCCCCTGTATATAACCTCCACACTGACTCGGTACTGGTACCCCCTGTATATAACCTCCACACTAACTCGGTACTGGTACCCCCTGTATATAACCTCCACACTGACTCGGTACTGGTGCCCCCTGTATATAGCCTCCACACTGACTCTGTACCAGTACCCCTGTATATAGCCTCCACATTGACTCTGTACCTGTACCCCCTGTATATAGCCTCCACATTGACTCTGTACCAGTACCCCCTGTATATAGTCTCCACATTGACTCTGTACCGGTACCCCCTGTATATAACCTCCACACTGACTCGGTACTGGTGCCCCCTGTATATAGCCTCCACATTGACTCTGTACCGGTACCCCTGTATATAACCTCCACACTGACTCGGTACTGGTGCCCCCTGTATATAGCCTCCACATTGACTCTGTACCAGTACCCCTGTATATAGTCTCCACATTGACTCTGTACCAGTACCCCTGTATATAGCCTCCACATTGACTCTGTACCTGTACCCCCTGTATATAACCTCCACACTGACTCGGTACTGGTGCCCCCTGTATATAACCTCCACACTGACTCGGTACTGGTGCCCCCTGTATATAACCTCCACATTGACTCTGTACCTGTACCCCCGTATATAACCTCCACACTGACTCGGTACTGGTACCCCCTGTATATAACCTCCACACTGACTCTGTACCAGTACCCCCTGTATATAGTCTCCACATTGACTCTGTACCAGTACCCCCTGTATATAGCCTCCACATTGACTCTGTACCGGTACCCCCTGTATATAACCTCCACACTGACTCGATACTGGTGCCCCCTGTATATAGCGTCCACATTGACTCAGTACTGGTACCCCCTGTATATAAACTCCACACTGACTCGGTACTGGTGCCCCCTGTATATAACCTCCACACTGACTCTGTACCAGTACCCCTGTATATAGCCTCCACATTGACTCTGTACCTGTACCCCCTGTATATAGCCTCCACATTGACTCTGTACCAGTACCCCCTGTATATAGTCTCCACATTGACTCTGTACCGGTACCCCTGTATATAACCTCCACACTGACTCGGTACCGGTACCCCCCTGTATATAGCCTCCACACTGACTCGGTACTGGTGCCCCCTGTATATTACCTCCACATTGACTCTGTACCGGTACCCCCTGTATATAACCTCCACACTGACTCTGTACCGGTACCCCTGTATATAGCCTCCACACTGACTCTGTGCCAGTACCCATGTATATAACCTCCACACTGACTCTGTACCAGTACCCCTGTATATAGCCTCCACATTGACTCTGTACCTGTACCCCCTGTATATAGCCTCCACATTGACTCTGTACCAGTACCCCCTGTATATAACCTCCACACTGACTCGGTACTGGTGCCCCCTGTATATAGCCTCCACATTGACTCTGTACCAGTACCCCCTGTATATAGTCTCCAGATTGACTCTGTACCAGTACCCCCTGTATATAGCCTCCACATTGACTCTGTACCGGTACCCCCTGTATATAACCTCCACACTGACTCGGTACTGGTGCCCCCTGTATATAACCTCCACACTGACTCGGTACTGGTGCCCCCTGTATATAACCTCCACACTGACTCGGTACTGGTGCCCCCTGTATATAACCTCCACACTGACTCGGTACTGGTGCCCCCTGTATATAACCTCCACACTGACTCGGTACTGGTACCCCCTGTATATAACCTCCACACTGACTCGGTACTGGTGCCCCCTGTATATAACCTCCACACTGACTCTGTACTGGTGCCCCCTGTATATAACCTCCACACTGACTCGGTACTGGTGCCCCTGTATATAACCTCCACACTGACTCGGTACTGGTGCCCCCTGTATATAACCTCCACACTGACTCGGTACTGGTGCCCCTGTATATAACCTCCACATTGACTCTGTACCAGTACCCCTGTATATAGCCTCCACATTGACTCTGTACCGGTACCCCCTGTATATAACCTCCACATTGACTCTGTACTGGTACCCCCTGTATATAGCCTCCACACTGACTCAGTACTGGTGCCCCCTGTATATAACCTCCACACTGACTCAGTACTGGTGCCCCCTGTATATAGCCTCCACACTGACTCTGTACTGGTGCCCCCTGTATATAGCGTTATTGTTATTTTTATTGTGTTACTTTTTATTTTTACTTTTTCAATTTTTGTCAACTTGGTAAATATTTTCTTAACTCTTCTTGAACTGCACTGTTGGTTAAGGGCTTGTAAGTAAAGCATTTCACGATAAGGTCTGTACTTGTTGTATTCGGTGCATGTGACAAATACAGTTTGATTTGATTTTATGGACAGATCGTAGGTCAGCGATTATACTCTGAGATGCTTTGTGGATGCGGGCAAAGAGGTACCTTTTCACCTCACATTTTTTGTCCAATCCCACCACTGTGACACCAGGGTGCGTTTTCATGAAGTGTCTCAGTACGAGTGCTGATCTAGGATCAGTTCCCCCCCTCCCCCCCCGTTCATGTCGTCTGATTCATCAGGATCTGAAAGGGACAATTAATCCGAGATCAGCTGACATTACTGTTCTCCTCTCCTGTTGTTTCAGCAGGTCTAATTAGCTGACATTAGTGTCCTTCTTTTCCCAGTTATGTACGCCTCCACGAATCTCCAGGACCTTATCGATGGGAAGGAACCTGTCGTATATCGCCAACGAGGTGAGTTCCCGTGTCTTACATACTTTACAATGAGGTGAGTTCCTGTGTCTTACATACTTTACAATGAGGTGAGTTCCCGTGTCTTACATACTTTACAATGAGGTGAGTTCCCGTGTCTTACATACTTTACAACGAGGTGAGTTCCCATGTCTAACATACTTTACAACGAGGTGAGTTCCCATGTCTAACATACTATACAATGAGGTGAGTTCCTGTGTCTAACATACTTTACAACGAGGTGAGTTCCCATGTCTAACATACTTTACAACGAGGTCAGTTCCTATGTCTTACATACTTTACAATGAGGTGAGTTCCCGTGTCTTAGCTACTTTACAATGAGGTGAGTTCCCGTGTCTTAGCTACTTTACAATGAGGTGAGTTCCCGTGTCTTAGCTACTTTACAATGAGGTGAGTTCCCGTGTCTTAGCTACTTTACAATGAGGTGAGTTCCCGTGTCTTAGCTACTTTACAACGAGGTGAGTTCCCGTGTCTTAGCTACTTTACAATGAGGTGAGTTCCCGTGTCTTAGCTACTTTACAATGAGGTGAGTTCCCGTGTCTTAGCTACTTTACAACGAGGTGAGTTCCCGTGTCTTAGCTACTTTACAACGAGGTGAGTTCCCATGTCTAACATACTATACAATGAGGTGAGTTCCCGTGTCTTACAGTAAATTAGGAAAACCTGTCTGTGTGTGTAGTTGACCATCTCTGTCTCTCTATCTGTCTGTCTGTCTCTCTTTCTCTCTCTCTCTTTCTTTCTCTCTCCCCTTTCTCTCTCTGTCTCTCCCTCCATCTCTCTCCCTCTCAGAAGCGTCACATAGAGTTGATAGAGCTGGAGAACGATGGGAAGGGGCTGGGCTTCGGCATTGTAGGGGGTCGATCCTCTGGAGTCCTGGTCAAAACCATCCTACCAAGTGGCCCTGCTGGACTGGTATGTCAGTCAATCAATCAATACAATATCAACTTAGTTTGATCAGCCTAAGTGAAATGTGACAAAGTCACACTGCTGGATAATATAGACATGAAACACACCGTAGGTTCAAACACGTTTTGACTTTGCCAGTGTCATCTTCAACCCCGCTGTGTACGACAACCATCCACTTGTGAATTGTCTTTAAATGACTGAGTTAGCTTTTACAAAAATGTGACATGTCAAAGTAGAACACACAAAAATCTGTAAAAGTGATTAAAAAGTGATGTCCCTCCCAGGACAAGCGTCTGCGCAGCGGGGACCACATCCTGCGTATCGGGGACACAGACCTGGCGGGCATGGGCAACGAGGAAGTGGCTCACGTTCTCCGCAACGCAGGGTCAAGGGTCAAACTGCTGATTGCTAGGGACGTCGCGGTCTCCACGGGAACCAATGACCTCTCCCTCTCGTCGCCCCCACTCCCTCTCCTCGCCCAGCAACAACAGAGGGTGGCCAGGATGGGCAAACAGGTATGTATGGAGGGGAGAGGTGGGTGATGTTGTTGGTCCATGTTGTTGGTCCAGGATGGGCAAACAGGTATGTGTGGAGGGGAGAGGTGGGTGATGTTGTTGGTCCATGTTGTTGGTCCAGGATGGGCAAACAGGTATGTGTGGAGGGGTGAGGTGGGTGACGTTGTTGGTCCAGGATGGGCAAACAGGTATGTGTGGAGTGGAGAGGTGGGTGATGTTGTTGGTCCAGGATGGGCAAACAGGTATGTGTGGAGGGGAGAGGTGGGTGATGTTGTTGGTCCAGGATGGACAAACAGGTATGTGTGGAGGGGTGAGGTGGGTGATGTTGTTGGTCCAGGATGGGCAAACAGGTATGTGTGGAGTGGAGAGGTGGGTGATGTTGTTGGTCCAGGATGGGCAAACAGGTATGTGTGGAGGGGAGAGGTGGGTGATGTTGTTGGTCCAGGATGGGCAAACAGGTATGTGTGGAGGGGTGAGGTGGGTGATGTTGTTGGTCCAGGATGGGCAAACAGGTATGTGTGGAGTGGAGAGGTGGGTGATGTTGTTGGTCCAGGATGGGCAAACAGGTATGTGTGGAGGGGAGAGGTGGGTGATGTTGTTGGTCCAGGACAAGTCCTCGGTGATGGTGGACGCAGAGGAACTTAAAACTCGTGACTCTCTCTACCTGCAGTCCCGTTGATTTGGACCGGGGCCTGATCCCTCCTCTGCTTCCTGAAGTCAACAATCAACTCCTTTGTATTGCTTTGACGTTGAGGGAGAGTTTGTTGTCATGGCACCACAATGCCAATTCACTTACCTCCTCCCTATAGGCTGAATTGTCGTTGTTGGTTACAACCGTGGTGTCGTTAGCAAACTTGATGATGGAGTTGGTGTCGTGCAAAGCCACACGGTCGTACGTGAACAGGGAGAACAGCAGAGGACTGAGGACACACCCCTGGGGGGCCCCTGTGTTACGAGTCAGCGTGGAGGAGGCGTTGTTGCCAATCCTCACAGCCTGTGGTCTGCCCATCAGGAAGTCGTTAAGAGAGACAGAAAGTGAGAGAGATTATGAGAGATCAGAAGGCATACTGTCAGTGGTCTGCCCATCAGGAAGTCTTTAAGAGAGACAGAAAGTGAGAGAGATTATGAGAGATCAGAAGGCGTACTGTCAGTGGTCTGCCCATCAGGAAGTCTTTAAGAGAGACAGAAAGTGAGAGAGATTATGAGAGATCAGAAGGCGTACTGTCAGTGGTTTGCCCATCAGGAAGTCTTTAAGAGAGACAGAAAGTGAGAGAGATTATGAGAGATCAGAAGGCGTACTGTCAGTGGTCTGCCCATCAGGAAGTCGTTAAGAGAGACAGAAAGGGAGATACAGAGATTATGAGAGATCAGAAGGCGTACTGTCAGTGGTTTAATCATGTGTATTTATCTACCTGTGTTATTCAGTTGAGGGTACTTCACCCTTTGCAGAGCTGCTTGTTGTTAAGGTAGACAACCCGGCTGGCATCCTATTTAAACAACCCGGCTGGCATCCTATTTAAACAACCTGGCTGGCATCCTATTTAAAAAAAAACCCTGGCTGGCATCCTATTTACACAACCTGGCTGGCATCCTATTTAAACAACCTGGCTGGCATCCTATTTAAACAACCCGGCTGGCATCCTCTGTAAACAACCCGGCTGGCATCCTATTTAAACAACCTGGCTGGCATCCTATTTAAACAACCCGGCTGGCATCCTATACACGCCATAGCCTGGCTGGCACGACCCAATAAGAGATGAGAAGGCCCAGGGATCCAAACTAAGGACATGCCATAGCCTGGCTGGCACGACCCAATAAGAGATGAGAAGGTCCAGGGATCCAAATTAAGGACACGCCATAGCCTGGCTGGCATGAACCAATAAGCGCCTAGAACACTCCAAAGTCAATATTGCACAATTGATATTACAATATTTAACACATTATTGAAACAATGCCATTTCTGATTAACAATAAAACAACCAAATGATCATGTAAATTATTTTTGGGGGAAGGTGTCCCCTGTGGACAATACCCTGTGTTGTGTATTGTGTTCCGTATCTCCATAGTAACACATTTCTCCCTGTGTTGTGTATTGTGTTCCGTATATCCATAGTAACACATTTCTCCCTGTGTTGTGTATTGTGTTCCGTATCTCCATAGTAACACATTTCTCCCTGTGTTGTGTATTGTGTTCCGTATCTCCATAGTAACACATTTCTCCCTGTGTTGTGTATTGTGTTCCGTATCTCCATAGTAACACATTTCTCCCTGTGTTGTGTATTGTGTTCCGTATCTCCATAGTAACACATTTCTCCCTGTGTTGTGTATTGTGTTCCGTATCTCCATAGTAACACATTTCTCCCTGTGTTGTGTATTGTGTTCCGTATCTCCATAGTAACACATTTCTCCCTGTGTTGTGTATTGTGTTCCGTATCTCCATAGTAACACATCTCTCCCTGTGTTGTGTATTGTGTTCCGTATCTCCATAGTAACACATTTCTCCCTGTGTTGTGTATTGTGTTCCGTATCTCCATAGTAACACATTTCTCCCTGTGTTGTGTATTGCAGCTGTGTGATGTGGAGGAGGACTCTGAGTACAGTGTCCAGTTCAGTAAGAACAACATGGGCCTGGGATTCACTGTCACCAGCTCCAAAGGGGAGCAGAACTCTGGGGTGCAGGTGAAGAGCATTGTGAAGGGCAGCGCTGTGGACCAAGCCAGTCAGATACACATCGGAGACAAGATCTTAGCTGTGAGAACTCTCTCTCTCTGTCTCTCTCTCTCTCTGTCTCGCTCTCTCTGTCACTCTCTCTGTCTCTCTCTGTCTCTCTCTCTCTCTCTCTCTCTCTCTCTCTGTCTCTCTCTGCTCTTTCTCTCTCTCACATTCTCTTCTCTCTCTCTCTCTCTCTCACATTCTCTTCTTCTCTCTCTCTCTCACTGTCTCTCTCTCTCTCTCACACACATTATCGTCTTCTCTCTCTCTCTCTCTCTCTCTCTCTTCTCTCTCTCACACATTCTATTCTTCTCTCTCTCTCTCTCACATTCTCTTCTTCACTCTTTCTCTCTCTCACATTCTCTTCTTCTCTCTCTCTCTCACACATTCTCTCTCACTCTCTTCTTCTCTCTCTCTCTCTCACATTCTCTTCTTCTCTCTCTCTCTCACATTCTCTCACACTCTCTTCTTCTCTCTCTCTCTCTCACATTCTCTTCTTCTTCTCTCTCTCTCTCTCTCTACATTCTCTTCTCTCTCTCTCTCTCTCACTCTCTCACTCTCTCTCTCACAGATTTTCTTCTTCACTCTTTCTCTCACACATTCTCTTCTCTCTCTCTCTCTCTCTCTCTCTCTACACACATTCTCTTCTTCTCTCTCTCTTTCTTTTCTCTCACACACATTCTCTTCTTCTCTCTCTTTCTTTCTCTCTCACACACATTCTCTTCTTTTCTTCTCTCTTTCTTCTCTCTCTCACATTCTCTCTTTCCTCCTCTCTCTTCTAGCCTCCTTCTCTCTCTCTCTCTCACATTCTCTTGTTCTCTTCTCTCTCTCTCACATTCTCTTGTTCTTCTTCTCTCTCTCTCACATTCTCTTTGTTCTTCTTCTCTCTCTCTCACATTCTCTTGTTTGTTCTGTCTCCCTCACATTCTCTTTGTTCTTCTTCTCCCTCACATCTTTGTCTTTCTCTCTCTCTCTCACATTCTCATCTTCTTCTCTCTCACATTCTCTGTTCCTCTCTCTCTTCTCTCTCTCTCTCTCTTCACTCACACATTCTCTCTTTCTTCACCCTGTCTCTCTCTCTCTTTATAAGTAACAATTACAGAGCACCACATACTGTAAGAATCCATTAATATTTTAATGGATGAGATACAATTTCCAATCATAGAAAACAAGGTGGTGGATAATGGGAAACCGTATCTGGGCTCAGTCCCTTTCGAGTTCACACAAAGGGACTCTTTTTTTATTATGGGGTAACACGTCTACATTGATAGCCCTAACAAAATATTGTTACATGCTCCATCCACTGTCTCTAAGTGTTTGAGTTGAAAAGGTAAGGTTGAGATTACGCCCACCAGTCCTGCCTTTGTAACAGAGTTTTAAGTGACTACAACTTGCCTGCACATCAAAAGCTGCATTGGCTCCCAAACCAATAAAGAGCTTTTAGCCCAGTGGGTTACTGTGTGTGTTGATAGCCGTTTCCTTTGCATTTCTGCCATATCTTTCTCATCATAACATTTAAGGACTTGGCGTTTACAGTGGTGGGCTTTCTGTTAGTCAGTGTCTACAAGTCAAAGGTCAAGTTAGGTCTTTTGTGTTCAAGTCCAAGGTTAGTTTATCTCAAAGGATATATATCCTCTGTTCATGTATTTCTACCACAAACCCTCAATGGTGAATCTCTAGTCTAAAAACCCAAGTAATTATGTGAGAGAGAGAAAAGGAGAGGTCCCCTTGTTATACAAGGGACTGTTGTATTCATCTCCTCATTTTGCTCAAATGTCAACACCAGCCACAGTGGTTGGGGCACCACCAGGGCCCTGTTCTGGGAGAGTGGCCAGGAAGAAGGCACCTGGATCTGAGTGCAAATTAAGATCTTTAGCCTTTCAATCTTATCAGTGTGACTGTTAGTTAACCAGCAGCTAGCCAGCCAGGCACTGCCTCACTTAAACACAGTGAAAAAGAACAGGGGTTAGCACGACGTGGTCAAACAGAAACAACTATTTCCCATATCTCTTGCTCTCTTTGTGTCGAGTTGAATTTGTTTGAGGTGCCTCTGTTTTCAATCTCTCTGAAAGGGCAAGGTCACCTCAATAGCTGTAATGTATTTTTCAAATGGCTTGCTTAAAACATAGTTCAGACTGTTATCTTTCTAGAGTGGCGGCTTATCGTACCATTTATTATACCTAGAACCATGTCTCTTTTCCCGCCGACGAGCTCCAGACTGTAGACGGTGCAGCAGCAGACAGGTCAGGAAACAGAGCAGCAGATCATTGACAACCAGGAGGCAGAGAGAGAGAGGAGAGAAAGCTGGGGTGGGGAAATCATAGTCCTCACTGATGCTGACTGGCTCCGACAGAAGAAAGAATTGATCAGGTAAAGGGGGACAGAGAGAGAGAGAGATAAAGAGATAGAGAGAGAGAAAGAGAGAGAGGGAGAGGGAGAGAGCTGGAAAGGTGAAAAAGGAGTCTCCCTGCTTCAACGAGCTAACTCGGTGTCTGCCACAGGGATAAAAGAGGACAAAGTTCCAGGGTCACTAAACTCATTAAACACACAGTGACGTACGACACACACACACACACACACACATTATTACACTATTATTATTATTACACATTATTACATTACACACATTATTATTATTATTATTACATTACACACACCTGAATCCCAAAGCTAAAGATTACTCTGAACTCCTCTTAAAGGTATCTACATGCAGCAATCCGAACGCCCCGAGGACCTACGCTTCGCTTGACACGGAGATGGAGAGCTTGTTTGATATGGGTAGCTGATGACACCGACATTACGCCATCAAACGGGCGTAATCGCTGTGGCGACTAGATGAGATGGTGCTGATTTGAGATAAAAGTCCAAGGGGTTGTGATCCAGAAACCTCTGGGGACATCTCGCTGCCTTTGAGGTCCAGGATGGCAGAGCTGTCCCCATCAGAAAGTAGAGCCAGACTCAATCAGCAACTTGATCGGTCATGACGTGACGCCTCTGACGTCTAACCCTAGCCACATAATTGTGTTGATGAGGCAGCAGAACGTGACAGAGATTGTGGTTACTAATATCTGCCTACTAGGCTAGATCATGTTGCTAGGCAATGGCTTTGGACTTTTAGCATACAATGACTCTATATAGTAGTAGGTTTTTAGTGCTTGGTAAGGTGTCAGCATGAATCTAACAACACTTTAGGAAATAGCAGTGTCCATGGAAGGACATTTTGGATGAAAATAAATATATGTGCTTGTTCCAAATGAGAACAGCGTCACGGCCAAGGCGAGAGACAAACATGAAAGACTTAAGGTGAGAAAGAGAGGGAGAGAAGAGATGGAGGTTAGGAGAGTGGCAGACGGAGAGACTAATATGGCCGAGAGACACGGAGAAAGACAGCGAGAAAGAGAGGGGCAGAGGCCGAGAGTGAGGGAGAGTCCGAGAGTGAGGAGAGATCGGAGAGTGAGTGGGAGAGATCTAGAGAGGGTGAAAGAGGGTGAACGAGGGGTGATCGAGAGTCCGAGGGAGAGAGATGGAAGCTCTGCCCAGAATGTCTAGCATCGAAAGCCATGTTGAATTCATAAACTGTATAACCAATGTTATTTTAACTTTGTACTTTTGGTTAATTTATGTTATTTTACTCCTGGAACTTTTATTTTTAGCGTGTCGCTTTGGTTAACCTTTTCAACGAGAGCAGGCACACTGAGTTACTGCAATTAATAATCAATGAAGTCTAAATTATGCATTAATATTCCAAAAAGAATATTCAATTTTACATTATTACATTCATGCATTCAAATGTTTTGCATTGCTCTTGGGGATACGATTTAGAAATGATAAATATTTAGATACATATTTATACATTTATTTTATCCTATTGCAAATATAGTCGGTAAAAACATTTTAATATGGATATTGTACTGCAATACCTTGGCATGTCTTTGCACGTACTGGCGTAGTTGAGAATTCTTTGGGGACTCAACATAAAAAAGCTTCACATGCTCTACCTGTTTTGCATTATACTCATGAAAGGATGAGAATTTGCTCAATGTAAGTGCACAATTAGAGAACATGATTGACGAAAGGATGTGTAACTACTTTTACAACAAAAGTGATTGAGGACATGTGTGTGTGTGTGCGTGTGCGTGTGTGCGTGTGTGTGTGTGTGTGTGTGTGTGAGTGAGTGAGTGAGTGAGAGAGAGAGAGGGAGGGGAGAAAAGAGAGAGAGAGAGAGAGTGAGTGTAATTGGCTGTATGTGTTAGTATTTCCTGTGTGTGTGTGTGCGTGAGTGAGTGGAGTGAGTGAGTGAGTGAGTGAGTGAGTGAGTGAGTGAGTGAGAGAGGAAGAGCGAGAGAGAGAGCGTGAGTGCAATTGGCTGTATGTGTTAGTATTTCCTGTGTGTGTGTGCGTGCGTGCGTGTGTGTGTGTGTGTGTGTGTGCGTGTGTGTGTGCATGCCTGTGTGTGTGTGTCTTCCATTTAACTGACTTTGAAGAAAATTGTCACAGTCCATGTTTGTCACATTTAATGAGCAGGGTCATCCATTTGAAATGATTTTTAAAAGCCACGGTAACTTATTGTATTTGTAAACAAGCATCAAACTGAGCTCTACTGAGCGTACTGCCCTAATTAAAACCCTCTATGCTAATACACATTGTCAACCACTGTCAACGATCAATTACGATTGTGATCCCCCCCCACCACCAACTTCTTGTTTTCATGAGGAATTTCATAATGTGATTCTATAGAGTGAAATGGATAGGCATTCTGTGATGATGGAATTCTTCTTTCACTTTATCACAAAACAACCGAACAGACACTCATCCACTGGCATGTAAATCCCATTCTCAAAGGTCTAGTAACAAAATATATTGTACTGTAACTAGACGCTATCGGTGCAGCTCCTCCCCCGACCCAAATCACACTCTTCATCCACTAAAGGTGATGTCATTAATGTTTGCTGAGACGTATGCAAATGTTGATGTTGTTTTTGTTCATTACAGTGGAACCATAGAGAACACACCATGTCAATAACCCATATGTCTGTTGTGACCACAAATGTCTGCTACAAAGATAGATACATCACCCTGCCCCCAACCAAAATCACATTCTCTCATGCACTAACAATTGAGTGAGATGAACAAGCGTGCCACACACACACACACACACACACACACACACACAAGTCTAGGTGAACCATACAGGATACAGCATATGTTATTCCCAGTCATTGGTTCATTAGGTGCCAACCTAGTTACTTCTCTGCCTGAATGGGAAGCTGAAATGCCACAGACAGCCCAGATGGAACCCTAGCAATCACACACACACACACACACACACACACACACACACACACACACACACACACACACACACACACACACACACACACACACACACACACACACACACACACACACCATTGTCTGGACTTATTTGGTAATTACTATATGACTTTAGTTTATCTCCCTGTGATCTACATGGTTTTAGCTGCAGTAGTGGTAACACTATGTGGTAGGGGTTTGCTGAGGCCCAGCTAGCAGCCCGTGCCCCCCCACGTCATGCCTTGTGCTATTGTATCCATTATATGGACCCTGTTCAGCACCTGAGGTGCTGACTTGCTGCACCCTTGACAACTACTGTGATTATTATTATTATTTTACCATGGTTGTCATTTATGAACATTTGAACATCTTGGCCATGATCTGTTATAATCTCCACCCGGCACAGCCAGATGAGGACTGGCCACCCTCATAGCCTGGTTCCTCTCTAGGTTTCTTCCTAGGTTTTGGCCTTTCTAGGAGTTTTCGCAGCCACCGTGCTTCTACTGTCACGTTTGTTGAATGGAGGAGACCAAGGCGCAGCGTGATTTGAATACATCTTCTTATTTAATGAAATGAAGAATACTTAAACAAACTTACAAAACAACAAAACGAACGTGACACTATATATGATAAGTGCAGACATAGGCAACTAACACATAGACAATAACCCACAAAAATACCCAAGGAATATGGCTGCTAAATATGGTTCCCGATAAGAGACAACGATAAACAGCTGCCTCTAATTGAGAACCGATCTAGGCAACCATAGACATACATAACACCTAGACAAGAAAACACCCATAAACATAGAAAACCCCTAGACAGGACAAAAACACATACATAACCCATGTCACACCCTAACCTAACCAAAATAACAAAGAAAAAAAGAATACTATGGTCAGGGCGTGACATCTACACCTGCATTGCTTGCTGTTTGGGTTTTAGGCTGGGTTTCTTGCCAGCACTTTGAGATATCAGCTGATGTACGAAGGGCTATATAAATACATTTGATTTGATTTGATTTTCACTGATGGGCAAATGATCTGTCTTCTAGGTTGTGTGTGTGTGTGTGTATGTGTGTGTGTGTGTGTATGTGTGTGTGTGTGCGGGGGTTTGTGTGTGTGTCTGTGTGTGCGTGTGTGTGTGTGACAAACCTAATTATGATGAAAGATTGGAAATAAGGGGGCACATTTAATCTCTGCTCTTCCATTTGGTTTAATTGACGTTATTCCTCTCCTCCCTCCTCCTCCTCCTCCTCCTCAGATAGATAGAGAGAGAGAGATTGAATGAAGAGAGTAGAGTGAAAAGAGAGAGAGACTGACTTTTTTTGTCTTTCTTTCATGAAGCGTTCTCATTTCATTAAAACCTCACCACTCCCCCTTAAAACAAAAAAAACAATACCGCAGTACTGCATACGACACTCACCATGCCCTCTACACCGCCATCAACACCACACATCACAATAACCAAAAATCTCACCACTTCTACAACCGTATATCCAACTCATCTTCCCAGCTATACAGACAGCCCCCCCGACACAACATATCTGCTGAAACATCTTCCCCGGTTATACAGACAGCCCCCCTGACACAACATATCTGCTGAAACATCTTCCCCAGCTATACAGACAGCCCCCCGACACAACATATCTGCTGAAACATCTTCCCCGGCTATACAGACAGCCATTTAATAGGACTCAAATTCCACCCTAATGCACACAGAGACCATCCCATCAAATAATAGTAAAGGGTTTGTTATACCCTCACCTTTGACCCTGTTCTTCCTTGTCCAAATAGTCAACTTTACCTGAGCAAACAGAAAATTCAACAACACACATTTGCCCTTCTCCTTATTTGAATACCTGTACCCCATTATAAACATCCCGACAGTAAAACCCACCCCCCAACCTCTCACAGTTTCACTCATAACACAGAAAGGACACCCCCTGTCCGAGTCCCGGTTCAACCCGTGCCAACCAGCTGTTAGTGGCCAGGTCCCCTGATCTCTTTGGCACTGGGGGCTTATGGAGCCCCCCTTCTAAATCCCACCATACTCTCCGCCCCACATACCCCCTGCCACTGATGTGCCTTCACTCCTGTTCCAAATGTTCCTCACCTTAATGCAGAGGTTGTAGAGGGCTTTACCTCCCACCCCCTCAAACTCCCCCAGGCTCAGAGTGTTAAAATCTAACAAGTCCTCCAAACCCCCTTGCCAGTCCCCAGTCTCTGCCGTCACCTGCAGTAGCGGAAAAGTTGGTGGCCCCTCCCCATTTGGCCGCTCAAACACCCCCCTTACCGGCTCAGACAGTGTCTCCTGGACCTCCTCCAGGAATCTCTCCAGCAGCCTAAGAGAAGTAATTCCTGTTTGTTGGGCCAGGACTTATGAGGTTTTCCACCCCTCCTCTCCCAGCAGTCGCAGGTCACCCAGCCTTTGTAAACCCGCTGCCATCAGTTGCCTCTGCAGGGTGGCCGACTCAAACGATCTCAAAGGGATGGATGGGTTGTGGAAGATAGGCTCCTCCCATACCCACAGCCCAGGCTCCACACCCCCCCTTCTTGTGTGGGCCTTAGCAGCTGCCAGGCCCTCAGCACTGCAGAGTAAGAGTAAGAGAGAGAGAGAGAGAGAGAGAGAGAGAGAGAGAGAGAGAGAGAGAGAGAGAGAGAGAGAGAGAGAGAGAGAGAGAGAGAGAGAGAGAGAGAGAGAGAGAGAGAGAGAGAGAGAGAGAGAGAGAGAGAGAGAGAGAGAGAGAGAGAGAGAGAGAGAGAGAGAGAGAGAGAGAGA
>NW_024608932.1:0-91481 GCF_018296145.1 Oncorhynchus tshawytscha
TCTACAGTAACAACTAACTAACAACATCTACAGTAACAACTAATAACAACAACATCTACAGTAACAACTAACAACAACATCTACAGTAACAACTAACTAACTAACAACATCTACAGTAACAACTAACTAACAACATCTACAGTAACAACTACTAACTAACAACTACTACAGTAACAACTAACAACAACTACTACTGTAACAACTAACTAACAACATCTACAGTAACAACTAACTAACAACATCTACAGTAACAACTAACTAACAACATCTACAGTAAAAACATCTACAGTAACAACATCTACAGTAACAACTAACTAACTAAATCTACAGTAACAACTAACTAACAACATCTACAGTAACAACTAACTAACAACATCTACAGTAACAACTAATTAACATCTACAGTAACAACTAACAACAACTACTACTACTGTAACAACTAACAACAACATCTACAGTAACAACTAACTAACAACATCTACAGTAACAACTAACTAACAACATCTACAGTAACAACTAACTAACAACATCTACAGTAACAACTAACTAACAACATCTACAGTAACAACTAACAACAACATCTACAGTAACAACTAACTAACAACATCTACAGTAACAACTAACTAACAACATCTACAGTAACAACTAACTAACAACATCTACAGTAACAACTAACTAACAACATCTACAGTAACAACTAACTAACAACATCTACAGTAACAACTAACTAACAACATCTACAGTAACAACTAACTAACAACATCTACAGTAACAACTAACTAACAACATCTACAGTAACAACTAACAACAACATCTACAGTAACAACTAACAACAACATCTACAGTAACAACTAACTAACTAACAACATCTACAGTAACAACTAATTAACAACATCTACAGTAACAACTAACAACAACATCTACAGTAACAACTAACTAACTAACAACATCTACAGTAACAACTAATTAACAACATCTACAGTAACAACTAACAACAACATCTACAGTAACAACTAACTAACAACATCTACAGTAACAACTAACTAACAACATCTACAGTAACAACTAACTAACAACATCTACAGTAACAACTAACTAACAACATCTACAGTAACAAGTAACAACATCTACAGTAATTAACAACATCTACAGTAACAACTAACTAACAACATCTACAGTAACAACTAACTAACAACATCTACAGTAACAACTAACTAACAACATCTACAGTAACAACTAACTACTAGTAACAACTAATTAACAACATCTACAGTAACAACTAACAACATCTACAGTAACAACTAACTAACAACATCTACAGTAACAACTAACAACAACATCTACAGTAACAACTAATTAACAACATCTACAGTAACAACTAACAACAACATCTACAGTAACAACTAACTAACAACATCTACAGTAACAACTAACTAACAACATCTACAGTAACAACGAACTAACTAACAACAACTACTACTGTAACAACTAACAACAACATCTACAGTAACAACTAACTAACTAACAACAACTACTACTGTAACAACTAACTAACAACATCTACAGTAACAACTAACTAACAACATCTACAGTAACAACTAACTAACAACAACTACAGTAACAACTAACAACATCTAAGTAACAACTAACTAACAACATCTACAGTAACAACTAATTAACAACATCTACAGTAATCTAACTAACTAACAACATCTACAGTAACAACTAACTAACAACATCTACAGTAACAACTAACTAACAACATCTACAGTAACAACTAACTAACAACATCTACAGTAACAACTAACTAACAACATCTACAGTAACAACTAACTAAATCTAAGTAACAACTAACTAACAACATCTACAGTAACAACTAACTAACAACATCTACAGTAACAACTAACTAACATCTACAGTAACAACTAACTAACAACATCTACAGTAACAACAACTAACAACATCTACAGTAACAACTAACTAACAACATCTACAGTAACAACTAACTAACAACATCTACAGTAACAACTAACTAACAACATCTACAGTAACAACTAACTAACAACATCTACAGTAACAACTAACTAACAACATCTACAGTAACAACTAACTAACAACATCTACAGTAACAACTAACAACAACATCTACAGTAACAACTAACTAACAACATCTACAGTAAAACTAACTAACAACATCTACAGTAACAACTAATTAACAACATCTACAGTAACAACTAACAACATCTACAGTAACAACTAACAACATCTACAGTAACAACTAACTAACAACATCTACAGTAACAACTAACAACAACATCTACAGTAACAACTCATTAACAACATCTACAGTAACAACTAACAACAACATCTACAGTAACAACTAACTAACAACATCTACAGTAACAACTAACTAACAACATCTACAGTAACAACTAACTAACTAACAACAACTACTACTGTAACAACTAACAACAACATCTACAGTAACTAACTAACAACAACATCTACAGTAACAACTAACTAACTAACAACACTCTACTGTAACAACTAATTAACAACATCTACAGTAACAACTAACTAACTAACAACACTCTACAGTAACAACTAACTAACAACATCTACAGTAACAACTAACTAACAACATCTACAGTAACAACTAACTAACAACAACTACAGTAACAACTAACAACATCCACAGTAACAACTAACTAACAACATCTACAGTAACAACTAACTAACAACATCTACAGTAACAACTAACTAACAACATCTACAGTAACAACTAACTAACAACATCTACAGTAACAACTAACTAACATCTACAGTAACAACTAACAACATCTACAGTAACAACTAACTAACAACATCTACAGTAACAACTAACTAACAACATCTACAGTAACAACTAACAACATCTACAGTAACAACTAACTAACAACATCTACAGTAACAACTAACTAACAACATCTACAGTAACAACTAACTAACAACATCTACAGTAACAACTAACTAACAACATCTACAGTAACAACTAACTAACAACATCTACAGTAACAACTAACTAACAACATCTACAGTAACAACTAACTAACAACATCTACAGTAACAACTAATTAACAACATCTACAGTAACAACTAACAACAACATCTACAGTAACAACTAACTAACAACATCTACAGTAACAACTAACTAACAACATCTACAGTAACAACTAACTAACAACATCTACAGTAACAACTAACAGTATCTACAGTAACAACTAACTAACAACATCTACAGTAACAACTAACTAACAACATCTACAGTAACAACTAACTAACAACATCTACAGTAACAACTAACTAACTAACAACAACTACTAGTAACAACTAACTAACAACATCTACAGTAACAACTAACTAACAACATCTACAGTAACAACTAACAACAACATCTACAGTAACAACTAATTAACAACATCTACTACAGTAACAACAACTAACAACAACAAGTAACAACATCTACAGTAACAACTAACTAACTAACACAGTAATAACTACAGTAACAACTAACTAACAACATCTACAGTAACAACTAACTAACAACATCTACAGTAACAACTAACTAACAACATCTACAGTAACAACTAACTAACAACATCTACAGTAACAACTAACTAACAACATCTACAGTAACAACTAACTAACAACATCTACAGTAACAACTAACTAACAACATCTACAGTAACAACTAATTAACAACATCTACAGTAACAACTAACTAACAACATCTACAGTAACAACTAACTAACAACATCTACAGTAACAACTAACTAACAACATCTACAGTAACAAGTAACAACATCTACAGTAACAACTAACAAACTAACAACATCTACAGTAACAACTAACAACAACATCTACAGTAACAACTAACTAACTAACAACATACTACAGTAACAACTAACTAACAACATCTACAGTAACAACTAACTAACAACATCTACAGTAACAACAACATCTACAGTAACAACTAATTAACAACATCTACAGTAACAACTAACAACAACATCTACAGTAACAACTAACTAACAACATCTACAGTAACAACTAACTAACAACATCTACAGTAACAACTAACTAACAACATCTACAGTAACAACTAACTAACAACATCTACAGTAACAACAGTAACTAACAACAACATCTACAGTAACAACTAACAACAACATCTACAGTAACAACTAACTAACAACATCTACAGTAACAACTAACTAACAACATCTACAGTAACAACTAACTAACAACATCTACAGTAACAACTAACTAACAACATAACAAGTAACAACTAATCTAACAACATCTACAGTAACAACTAACTAACAACATCTACAGTAACAACTAACTAACAACATCTACAGTAACAACTAACTAACAACATCTACAGTAACAACTAACTAACAACATCTACAGTAACAACTAACTAACAACATCTACAGTAACAACTAACTAACAACATCTACAGTAACAACTAACTAACAACATCTACAGTAACTAACTAACTAACAACATCTACAGTAACAACTAACTAACAACATCTACAGTAACAACTAACTAACAACATCTACAGTAACAACTAATAACTATCTACAGTAACAACTAACTAACAACATCTACAGTAACAACTAACTAACAACATCTACAGTAACAACTAACAACAACATCTACAGTAACAACTAACTAACAACATCTACAGTAACAACTAACTAACAACATCTACAGTAACAACTAACTAACAACATCTACAGTAACAACTAACAACATCTACAGTAACAACTAACTAACAACATCTACAGTAACAACTAACTAACAACATCTACAGTAACAACTATCTAAGTAACATCTACAGTAACAAACTAACTAACAACAACATCTACAGTAACAACTAACTAACAACATCTACAGTAACAACTAACTAACAACATCTACAGTAACAACTAACTAACTAACATCTACAGTAACAACTAATAACAACATACAGTAACAACTAACTAACAACATCTACAGTAACAACTAACTAACAACATCTACAGTAACAACTAACAACAACATCTAAGTAACAACTAACTAACAACATCTACAGTAACAACTAACTAACAACATCTACAGTAACAACTAACTACAGTAACAACTAACTAACAACATCTACAGTAACAACTAACTAACAACATCTACAGTAACAACGAACTAACTAACAACAACTACTACTGTAACAACTAACAACAACATCTACAGTAACAACTAACTAACTAACAACAACTACTACTGTAACAACTAACTAACAACATCTACAGTAACAACTAACTAACAACAATCTACAGTAACAACTAACAACAACATCTACAGTAACAACTAACTAACAACATCTACAGTAACAACTAACTAACAACATCTACAGTAACAACTAACTAACAACATCTACAGTAACAACTAACTAACAACATCTACAGTAACAACTAACTAACAACATCTACAGTAACAACTAACTAACAACATCTACAGTAACAACTAACTAACAACATCTACAGTAACAACTAACAACAACATCTACAGTAACAACTAACTAACAACATCTACAGTAACAACTAACTAACAACATCTACAGTAACAACTAACTAACAACATCTACAGTAACAACTAACAACATCTACAGTAACAACTAACTAACTACATCTACAGTAATAACATATACAGTAACAACTAACTAACAACATCTACAGTAACAACTAACTAACTACATCTACAGTAACAACATCTACAGTAACAACTAACTAACAACATCTACAGTAACAACTAACTAACAACATCTACAGTAACAACTAACTAACAACATCTACAGTAACAACTAACTAACAAAAACTACTGTAACAACTAAATATCTAAGAGAGAGGATGGAGAGAGAGAAGGAAGGAGAGAGAGAGAGAAGGAAGGGGAGAGAGAGAAGGATGGAGAGAGAGAGAAGGAAGGAGAGAGAGAAGGAAAGGGGAGAGAGAGATGGAAGGGGAGAGAGAGAAGGAAGGAGAGAGAAGGAAGGGGAGAGAGAGGAGGAGAGAGAGAAGGGGAGAGAGAGAATGAATGAAAGAGAGAGAGAAGGAAGGAGAGAGAGAAGGAAGGCAGGAGAGAGAAAGAAGGTGAGAGAGTGAAGGAAGGGGAGAGTGAGAAGGAAGGAGAGAGAGGAGAGAGAAGGAAGGAGAGAGAGGGGGGAGAGAGAGGGAGAGAAGGAAGGAGAGAGAGAAGGAGTGGCAGAGAGAGAAGGAAGGCGAGAGAGAGAAGGAAGGAGAGAGAGAGGGAGAGAGAAGGAAGGAAGGAATGAAAGAGAGAAGGAATGGGTGAGAGAAGGAATAGGAGAGAGAAGGAATAGGAGAGAGAAGGAATGGCGGGGAGAGTATTTTTCTTTAGAGGATTAAATTGTTTGGGCTGAACTCTAGACTGTCTGTGTGTTATAGATGAGTGGCTAAACCAACTTTTCATGACCAACACTCAGAGAAAAGACCCTGTGACCCTATGACCCTACGACCTCAAGGTCCTGTATGGTTCAGACCAGAGAGCAGCACCCTATGACCCTATGCTTCTCAAGGTCCTGTATGGTTCGGACCAGAGAGCAGCACCCTATGACCCTACGACCTCAAGGTCCTGTATGGTTCAGGCCAGAGAGCAGCACCCTATGACCCTACGACCTCAAGGTCCTGTATGGTTCGGACCAGAGAGCAGCACCCTATGACCCTACGACCTCAAGGTCCTGTATGGTTCAGGCCAGAGAGCAGCACCCTATGACCCTACGACCTCAAGGTCCTGTATGGTTCAGGCCAGAGAGCAGCACCCTATGACCTCAAGGTCCTGTATGGTTCAGACCAGAGAGCAGCACCCTATGACCCTATGACCCTACGACCTCAAGGTCCTGTATGGTTCAGGCCAGAGAGCAGCACCCTATGACCATACGACCTCAAGGTCCTGTATGGTTCAGGCCAGAGAGCAGCACCCTATGACCCTACGGCCTCAAGGTCCTGTATGGTTCAGACCAGAGAGCAGCACCCTATGACCCTATGACCCTACGACCTCAAGGTCCTGTATGGTTCAGACCAGAGACTACAGTGCAGTACTTTGTGACCATCAAGGGCAGTTCCTGCAGTCAAATGACCAAATCGCCCTCTGGTGGCCTCATGGGTGGAATGTTCTTCATATCTTTCAGAATTTAATATGCATTATTTTTTGTTAAACCTGCTGAAAATCCGGTGTTTCTATGTAAAACAGTTGTGATATATTTGATCTATTAGCCCACTGCAGTAAAAGGTTACTAAAGGGGCAATCAGCAGTTGATACATCCATTTTTGGACGTATAAATTAATGATTTGTACCCATTGATTCTTGAATACTATAACTTAGAAGTGCCTCATTAGCTTAGTTCCACTGTTGTACCCCATCAGAACCCAAAATATAAACTTGTTTTACTCTGATGTTTGTAAACAAAGTAAATGTAAATAAACACTACATCGCCTCAAAACATGGTAACAACTATAAAGTTGATATCATGGATGGTCAGTCCTTGCATCCATAGCTCTGTCTATGAATTTGAGAGTGGTGATGTTTCTCCAGCCTCGTCTCTCAGCTTCAACTGCAGATTGACGCTTTAAAATGAATGGACTGACCTCTCTCTCTCTCACACACACACACACACACATCTTATCCATCTTATTCCTGTCCTTTCTCATTGACAGTCCTTCACTATAAGCACTTGTAAAAGCAGTGCATAACCTTCAGTAGACAGGTTATAGAGGCTTTATAACGCATCATAACATCAGGTCATTAACCTCCAGTTGAGCTGAAGCTTCAGTAGACAGGTTATAGAGGCTTTATAACGCATCATAACATCAGGTCATTAACCTCATAAGCAGCTTCAGTCAGGTCAGGTCATTAACCTCCAGTTGAGCTGAAGCTTCAGTAGACAGGTTATAGAGGCTTTATAACGCATCATAACATCAGGTCATTAACCTCCAGTTGAGCTGAAGCTTCAGTAGACAGGTTATAGAGGCTTTATAACGCATCATAACATCAGGTCATTAACCTCCAGTTGAGTTGAGGCTTCAATAGACAGGTTATAGAGGCTTTATAACGCATCATAACATCAGGTCATTAACCTCCAGTTGAGGTGAGGCTTCAATAGACAGGTTATAGAGGCTTTATAACGCATCATAACATCAGGTCATTAACCTCCAGTTGAGTTGAGGCTTCAATAGACAGGTTATAGAGGCTTTATAACGCATCATAACATCAGGTCATTAACCTCCAGTTGAGGTGAGGCAGCTTTAGTGGTTAGAACCAGAGTGTTCCTGACATTAGATGAATGAATCGATGTGTTTTGTGTGAAGGCCATTGGTCTGCAGTCATTTCTCCCGCTGGCTAGTCGTTGCTTATAGGGGTCAATACGGAAGGCGTAGAGTCCCGGGGTTCCCGTTATTAAATTCATCATTACTACGCCCGGAGGCAGAGGTACACATGGCAGGTGCTCCGACAGACACCCCTCCACCACCCCACCACCTCCCCAAACAAACCAATAACATCTGCCAATAAAATAACTTGCGCTACCTCATTCTCCTCCTCCTCCTTTCCTTCTCGTCCTCTCGTTCTTCCTCCTCCCTCTTCCTCCTCCTCCTCCTCCGTGTCCCCGTGTGTCAATAATAGTCCCCTAGAACCACGTAACGTCACATTTATTTTTAATTAACGGAGTTAACGGGAGGCAGTTGACTGTTTTAATTACCCAATTAAGTTCACACAAGTAATTTTTTAACTATCTGAATGAAGTCGCACGCTATTAGTCGATTGGTTGATAATTAGGGCCAGAGAGGGGGGGGGAGAGAGATAAATCTTAATTAATTGTCGGGAGGTGATTTGATTTTGATCTCCGCTTTGTAAAATAAAACAAATCTAGATGCAGATTCCAATTACAGAGTTAAATGATTTTTCTGTGTGTTGATGTGTTTTTTTAAATTATTTTTTTTACTTAGTTTCCTCATACAAAATGAAAAGCTTTGTTTGTAAAAGTGTTGGAGAGAACCCGACAAAAACCTTTTTCCTTCTGAGTCTGGGAACTAGTGAGCGAGATTCTTTCCCTAATCCCATGCAATTAAAAACGGTTCCTCCACCTAATTATACGTCATTGTCCGGCTGTCGATGTACAGACACCGAGGGGAAGCAAATGCGATTGATTTGGGGAGTTTAAAAAATCTATATTTATTTTTAATTCACTTTTTTGGGAGGGATAGAAAATGGAAAAAGTAATTCCCTTCAAATTACCTTATTCAGTCCTACCCCCAATGCCCTTCAAAATCTCTCTCACTCTCTCCTCCCTCTCTCCTCCATCTCTCTCTAACTCTCTTTTTCTCTCACGTTTGCGTTTATGTTGAGGCAGGATAAACTGAATCTAAAATGAGAATGAGGTCTTTTAATAATAATAACCCAACTTCCATTAAAGCAATACTTTCATTTAAATTAAATCTGACTTATCACCTTTCGGTAAAACGTGCTTAATATGCCGAAAATTATCAATGCTTGAAGAAGTCCGAACCAGAGAGGCTAATTGTAATCAGTGAATCAGAGGTGCTTGTCATTTCTTCTTCTCTCCTTGTCCCTCCCCTCTCCCCTCCCGCGTCTTTCCTCGGCTGCCTTGGCACGAGCTGCACGGAAATATAGCTAATTTACTCAACTCCCGCGGGAAATCCGGCTCAACAGATTAACATTTTCAAAATATAGTAATGATATCATTTGAGAAATGGTGACGCCAATTTGTGCGCAGCTTTTGTGCGCGGTGATCATTTGCATATATTTTCACCAGCCCTGCATTTAATCACCCCGTCTGCTGCTTTATGGTGAAGGTGCGTGACAGAGTGAAGAGGAGGAGAGGAGAGGAGAAGGGGAGAGAAGGGGTTCAAATTTGACTTATTCCTCATAACAGTTCACTCTTTTAAAAAAACGCAACAGAAAAATATAGACGAGGCAAATCCCCAGCTAACCCAGTTTCTCGTCTGTAAACTATGCCTCAGAGTTACAGCCTAAAGAGTAGAGAGAACCAGATATGATCAAGAATCGTGTAATGTTATAGGTTATATCCGTAATACATTCTGTGTAGTAGATTTAGTATCATAAAACAACACAAAACATTACTTCCAGAAGTCAGGTGATGACGAGTTGACTTGGCCCGTGGAAAGGTTGGCCTCTCGTCTCCTGTAAGCGCTCTGTTGCTGAGCTGGGTTCCTGGCTACTGTTCGGAAAGCGACAGCTTGGGTCCTGGAGAATAGAGACGTGCTCTTGAAGTCATACAGAGCTCGTGACTTGCCCAACACATGTCCAAAAGATTAGATCCCGTAACCTGCATGCTCTTTGCTCTTATGCTCGTGCAGCAACCAAACGTGCGCACGTTGTGTTATATCGTTGGCCCCTGAATGGCGCTTTTCATCTGCCAGATCTGAAGAGGTTGTCACCTCGTTTTATGCGGCATCTCTGGGTAGTAACAACTTCATACTTCTAGACCTTTGTGGAAATATTTTGGTTTGAATAAGTAACTTTTCAAACTCCTTGGTTGTAAAAGTTGTGTGAAATAAAACACAGTTGTGAATGATCGTTATTTAATGAAATGTTATTTAATGTTTCTATGATTTTATCCTTTTATATTGACTTCAAAGAGACTTATTTCAAACATCATTATTATTTCGCCTTAAAAACGGTGGAGGCATTTTAATGCGTTTAAACCGCTCATTTTTGTTCAATTTGTGTACGGCTATTTATCTCCATTCACAGGGTGTTGATGATTCCGTTTTATGCTTGAATAATGTTTAATTTCTTTGTATTTAATAGGCTAAATATTGTAATCTGTTTTCACTGGTTTCGTCCAATGTGTTTATTGTGTTTTAAAGGTTTTTCTCCAGTATTTTAAGGGCCGTTTGGGTTTTGGGGGGATTTTTAAATGTATTATATTATTTGACATTAAAAATATGTTTTTATTGAAAACGATTGGAAACTGATGATGATCCATTTATATATTGTTTAAGCTTCATTAGCATATATAGGCATATATTTACATTTGACTTCTTACCTTTACATCTTATTCAAACGTATTCAAACTTTATTGTTTTATTACATTAGGCTACATTTAGCCTGTTTGTTATTGGCACTGATCTGATGAGTGTACAATATGTTGGAAGCAGTTCTCTTTACATTTGGCTAAATTAAACCAAGCAGGTCTGACTTGCCTAGTTAAATAAAGGTTAAATACAATTAAAATGGTAAAAAATAAAAATGGTTTAATGTAAGTCGTCTCTAAAAAAAAAAAAACCCAGAGGAAACATCGACAGCTTTGCGTCTCCTGCGTGGAATGTTCAACCTTCTAGAATGATGGGGCAACATTCTGACATCTGATTCCTCCTTATGTCAAGGCCTAATATCATGATACTGCTTTCAGTAGTTCGTCAGAATCATCATTGCGCAATACTACAGCATCACTGTTGACCTGCTGTGTGTGTGTGTGTGTGTGTGTGTGTGTGCGTACGTGTTTTAAGTGGTTAATATCTCCTTTGTTATCCTGTGTTCTTATCCTCTCTCCGGTCGGCTACGCACGTTGTTCGGATCTGACGTGGGGAGTGGCGCGCCACGGAGGAGAGAGAGAGCGAGAGAGAGGGAGAAAGCCTCTTTATCAGCCCGTACCGGACCGGCCAGTGGGTACGAGGAGCCTGACCATCTGCCAGGTAGACTGCTGGAGGGGGAGGAAGCCCCGGTTTCCCTCGAGGCCTGCTTATAGCCGCACCGTAAACGAGAAAATATGTTTTAATTAGGGAGAATCAGGTTCAGGCTTCCACGCGAACCCTGATGAATCGGCCAGGCAGCCAAGGCAGGCTGAGGCTCCAGCTCAGAACAGAACCTGGGAATGACACACAAAGGGGTTCTAACGGTTCCGAGGCGAGGCCCATGCCAATCACTCATTAGAACACCGTTGAGTTCCATTCAGTCTATATCCATAGTGACTGGTTTAGGCACCCTGGTCTTTGTTCGTTGTCCAAGACCGTCTAGGTAGTCTATTGTAAAAGCTCTTGTCTATTCATATACAGCCTAAAGTTGACAAGTTTCCACAGTGTTATTTCCGGTCCTGGTAGACCTGCTCCCTTCGCGTGGTCTAATATTTTCTGGGTAGACATGCGTTAGTCCTATATATGCAACGGAGCCAGGGGGCCAGATGATATTGAAGCGTAATGAAATATTCCCTGACAATTTAGCCCTAATTATTTCCCAAAGCTTGTTGACATAAAAAAAAACAAATGTTGTAAATGTATTAACAGATCAGCGCGAGATGAAACATGGTGCTGGGTTTAGTGGTTGAGAGAGTGAGAGACTGAGCCGCGAGGTGAGGAGAATAAATAACCTATCATATGGCAGATAATTACTTATCAATTAAAGCCGTTATCCTGGCTAATTAGCTCAATTAAATTCACCCAATTTAAACCTTAATTAGAGGAAGCGGGGCTTGACACTGTGGTTAACGTTAGAGCGCCTCCTAGCGGTGGTGTTAGGCCTTGCGTTGCATTAACTGTTCTGATGGGGAGATGATTTTCATAAGGACGTGTTTTTGGGGACCTCCTTAAGTTGTAGCCTTGGGGCCATATAGTGTGTGTGTGTGTGTGTGTGTATCTATCATCATAACGTGCACTCGCTGGGGTCTCACACACGTGACATTTTGCTGACACGCAAAACAATTTGGGACCGTATTAACAGTGGACTAATGAAAAAACACTGACGTATTGAGTATATTTTTCCTTTAATGAACTAACTTTAGAACGCTGTTCACTAAAAAACAAAGCTTGTAGCTCTCAGGCGCGCGGCACAAGCCTTCCCGTTCAGAATGAGTTAATTAATATTGGCTCTTGTTTAGTGTAGTTAATCAACGGTTTAAATTATTCACTTCAGGGACCAGGCTCCCAAATCGGTTTAAATTATTCCCAGAACATTGTCCTCCCATTTCCCCGCTCTGATCCTTCTCTGATGGGGACCCTGTCACCCCCCCCAACACCACCACACACACAGGCCCCAGCCCACCCTCCCTGGTCCCCTCCCTCTCCATCTGTCCTTCTTTGTCCCCCTCGAGGCCCGTGTGTGTTTTAGCTCATTGTCTGACACACATTTATTGACACCTTTTTAATTCATCGCTTCTGTCGGCCTCGCGCCGTACCCCACTACACACACCAATATCTTCTGTCCCATTACCCCGGTTGAGAGGCGCGAGGCTGGTTAAACAAAGACAGCCGATATCTGATCCCCCCCACACCACCCTCCCTCTCTCACACATACACAATTTCACTCTCTATATTTCTCTATCCCCCCCCCATCTAAACACACACACATGCGTGCATGGAACGTCACTTGCCGGTTTGGCATCTCAGGCTGGCCCATGGGCCAGAAAGGGGATAAATTAGCATTAAAAGCCCACACCGTGAAATTCGGTTATAATTGCATGGAGGGGGCTGTCTATGTAGAACAGAGCATATGTGCAGTGAATCGCGTTGGGATAACTTTGTGATATGTTAACACGGAATACACGGCGACAGATTGCAATTATCCCGCTATTGTAATTGTCAGAGTCAATTCTGTGGAAGGAGGGAGAATGCAATCCATGCGCTGTAGAACGTGGAAGAGAGGGGTTCGAGCCAACGATCAGACTCCGAACACCACGACGTCACAGATAGACTTCGAGCTCGGTGGAAGGATGTCAAATTAAAGCTTTATTAAATACACGTAATTAACAGATTGACAATCACACAGTTCGTGTCAGAAGAATTGACGAGCAGGGCCTATTAAAAAAAAAAAGAATACGTTTCTTCAGGTTGTTAAGGCAGAGGCCTAATTATAGTAACCAAGGTTATTACACCATCGAAAATGAAACATGATAAATAGGTTGATATGTTTGACAGAGGCCTAGGATATATATGTACAAATAAAAATATATTCATTACAGAATGTACTATAACAAATATGGTGCTTTTGTTTGTTATATTTTTTTACCTCTTATCAAATATGTCAACACGTCAATTTTTCGGTTTTGATCGTGAAACGAAGTGTCGGCTGAAACTATATTATAATGATGTATGGATAAAAATGTGATACTTAGACCTGACACGCACGCACACACACACACACACACACACACACGAAATGATAGGCTAGATAGAGGGTCCTTTCCTAATAAATAGATACATTAAAACACGTTAAAAGCACTTATCGTTATAGAGAGATTGTTTCCCGTTTTTAAACCTCTCCAGTGTCTGGTTAAAGTGGGTGATCTAGTTTATAGCCCAGTGGGTAGGTGGGTGTTAGCTGCTTCTGAGTGCTTTATTGGGCACTTTGGGAGCTATTCAAATATCAAAAAGTTGTGTTTACGGTCGGTGTTATTGGTGTGGGTGCTTTGTGTTGTTAGTCATATGATGATTATGGAAATTAATCCATCCATTCTCTTCTTCTCCGGGAGTGAACAGTGTGGTTTGAATAAACCTAGTTTGAAGATAAGAACGGTTGCGACAAGAGTATTCTAATATCCCATAACTCTTTGCATAATGGAAGAATTCTAAACTAAGGAGCCAGCAATGCTAGTTAGCAACGGCGCTGGTCCCATGAATCTGTTTCTTTTCTAAAGCTTCCAATTGGAATCATTACTTATCCTCCTGACCTGGGTCTCTTCAACCTGGGAAAAAACAACGCTGGTTTCGTTCAGGAACGTAAAATCAGAGCTCTGGCGCCCTCTCCAGGTAGACCGAGCACACTGCAGTCTGATTCTCACAACACTACTGTAAGATTGGCCAACTACAAACACAGAGAAGTTCAAGAAAGCTTTATTGGCCTTTGAGTAAACAATTGAATCTAAACCATCTTTTCCATGTTCATCTTGATGGGGGATGCCACCAGCAAGCTATAAAGTAGAGACTACGGGTTTTCATTGATGTCAACATCTGCTATTCCTCGGGGTAGCATACACTGTGCAGAATTAATAAAAATGATGGGAAACAGGATTATTTTTGACACTCCTAAATGCCTGATGTGAAAGCGTGTTGTGTGCAATTGGAGCAGCAGCTTCTGTCTCAGAGCATTGTGACATCATTGGATTATGTAAATGATGTTGGAAGTTAAAAACCTTCTGAGCATCTTCCCCTATACAGGATATATACTCTCACCTTCTGAGCATCTTCCCCTATACAGGATATATACTCTCACCTTCTGAGCATCTTCCCCTATACAGGATATATACTCTCACCTTCTGAGCATCTTCCCCTATACAGGATATATACTCTCACCTTCTGAGCATCTTCCCTATACAGGATATATACTCTCACCTTCTGAACATCACCTATACAGGATATATACTCTCACCTTCTGAACATCTTCCCTATACAGGATATATACTCTCACCTTCTGAGCATCTTCCCTATACAGGATATATACTCTCACCTTCTGAGCATCTTCTCCTATACAGGATATATACTCTCACCTTCTGAGCATCTTCCCCTATACAGGATATATACTCTCACCTTCTGAGCATCTTCCCCTATACAGGATATATACTCTCACCTTCTGAGCATCTTCTCCTATACAGGATATATACTCTCACCTTCTGAGCATCTTCTCCTATACAGGATATATACTCTCACCTTCTGAGCATCTTCCCTATACAGGATATATACTCTCACCTTCTGCAGAACATCTTCCCTATACAGGATATATACTCTCACCTTCTGAACATCTTCCCTATACAGGATATATACTCTCACCTTCTGAACATCTTCTCCTATACAGGATATATACTCTCACCTTCTGAGCATCTTCCCTATACAGGATATATACTCTCACCTTCTGAGCATCTTCACCTATACAGGATATATACTCTCACCTTCTGCATCTTCCCTATACAGGATATATACTCTCACCTTCTGAGCATCTTCCCCTATACAGGATATATACTCTCACCTTCTGAGCATCTTCCCCTATACAGGATATATACTCTCACCTTCTGAGCATCTTCTCCTATACAGGATATATACTCTCACCTTCTGAGCATCTTCCCCTATACAGGATATATACTCTCACCTTCTGAACATCTTCCCCTATACAGGATATATACTCTCACCTTCTGAACATCTTCCCCTATACAGGATATATACTCTCACCTTCTGAACATCTTCCCTATACAGGATATATACTCTCACCTTCTGAGCATCTTCCCCTATACAGGATATATACTCTCACCTTCTGAGCATCATCCCCTATACAGGATATATACTCTCACCTTCTGAACATCTTCCCTATACAGGATATATACTCTCACCTTCTGAACATCTTCCCCTATACAGGATATATACTCTCACCTTCTGAACATCTGAACATCTTCCCTATACAGGATATATACTCTCACCTTCTGAGCATCTTCCCTATACAGGATATATACTCTCACCTTCTGAACATCTGAGCATCTTCCCCTATACAGGATATATACTCTCACCTTCTGAGCATCTTCCCTATACAGGATATATACTCTCACCTTCTGAGCATCTTCTCCTATACAGGATATATACTCTCACCTTCTGAGCATCTTCCCTATACAGGATATATACTCTCACCTTCTGAACATCTTCCCTATACAGGATATATACTCTCACCTTCTGAACATCACCTATACAGGATATATACTCTCACCTTCTGAACATCTTCCCTATACAGGATATATACTCTCACCTTCAGAACATCACCTATACAGGATATATACTCTCACCTTCTGAACATCTTCCCTATACAGGATATATACTCTCACCTTCTGAGCATCTTCCCTATACAGGATATATACTCTCACCTTCTGAGCATCTTCCCTATACAGGATATATACTCTCACCTTCTGAGCATCTTCCCTATACAGGATATATACTCTCACCTTCTGAACATCTCCTATACAGGATATATACTCACCTTCTGAGCATCTTCCCCTATACAGGATATATACTCTCACCTTCTGAGCATCTTCCCTATACAGGATATATACTCTCACCTTCTGAACATCACCTATACAGGATATATACTCTCACCTTCTGAACATCTTCCCCTATACAGGATATATACTCTCACCTTCTGAGCATCTTCTCCTATACAGGATATATACTCTCACCTTCTGAGCATCTTCCCCTATACAGGATATATACTCTCACCTTCTGAGCATCTTCCCCTATACAGGATATATACTCTCACCTTCTGAGCATCTTCCCCTATACAGGATATATACTCTCACCTTCTGAGCATCTTACCCTATACAGGATATATACTCTCACCTTCTGAGCATCTTCCCCTATACAGGATATACACACGCAATCATTCTAAAGTTCTCCAACACATCACATTCTAATCATTCTAAAGTTCTCCAACACATCACATTCTAATCATTCTAAAGTTCTCCAACACATCACATTCTAATCATTCTAAAGTTCCCCAACACATCACATTCTAATCATTCTAAAGTTCCCCAACACATCACATTCTAATCATTCTAAAGTTCTCCAACACATCACATTCTAATCATTCTAAAGTTCCCCAACACATCACATTCTAATCATTCTAAAGTTCTCCAACACATCACATTCTAATCATTCTAAAGTTCTCCAACACATCACATTCTAATCATTCTAAAGTTCCCCAACACATCACATTCTAATCATTCTAAAGTTCCCCAACACATCACATTCTAATCATTCTAAAGTTCCCCAGTACATCACATTCTAATCATTCTAAAGTTCCCCAGTACATCACATTCTAATCATTCTAAAGTTCCCCAGTACATCACATTCTAATCATTCTAAAGTTCCCCAACACATCACATTCTAATTATTCTGAAGTTCCCCAACACATCACATTCTAATCATTCTAAAGTTCCCCAACACATCACATTCTAATCATTCTAAAGTTCCCCAGCACATCACATTCTAATCATTCTAAAGTTCCCCAGTACATCACATTCTAATCATTCTAAAGTTCCCCAACACATCACATTCTAATCATTCTAAAGTTCCCCAATACATCACATTCTAATCATTCTAAAGTTCCCCAACACATCACATTCTAATCATTCTAAAGTTCCCCAACACATCACATTCTAATCATTCTAAAGTTCCCCAACACATCACATTCTAATCATTCTAAAGTTCCCCAACACATCACATTCTAATCATTCTAAAGTTCCCCAACACATCACATTCTAATCATTCTAAAGTTCCCCAACACATCACATTCTAAAGACCCTGGATGACTCACAAGATTCAAATTATTCACGTGAATAAAAAGGACATATATTCAGTACATTTTATTGAAAGAAATAACATTTTACACCTCTCAGGTGAAGGTTCTCTTTCCTACAGACGCTGCAGGTGCAGGGTTACAGAAGTGCAGTTAACACACACACACACACACACACACACACACGTTAAAATGACAGGTCACACTGACCAATTACACACAGATGTCACGTTGCAGTGTTAAAATTGGTTTGGCAAATACACCAGCTTCCAGCTCTGGTGCTGTTGCGGTAGCCTTTTATCACACGTTTAGGGCCAGATGATGGGTGCTGTTCACCTGCCTGTGGAAGTCTAAACCCCTCAGACTCCTTACTGCTGTTCAGTGGGACGACCTGCCTGTGGAAGTCTAAACCCTCAGACTCCTTACTGCTGTTCAGTGGGACGACCTGCCTGTGGAAGTCTAAACCCTCAGACTCCTTACTGCTGTTCAGTGGGACGACCTGCCTGTGGAAGTCTAAACCCTCAGACTCCTTACTGCTGTTCAGTGGGACGACCTGCCTGTGGAAGTCTAAACCCCTCAGACTCCTTACTGCTGTTCAGTGGGACGACCTGCCTGTGGAAGTCTAAACCCCTCAGACTCATTACTGCTGTTCAGTGGGACGACCTGCCTGTGGAAGTCTAAACCCCTCAGACTCATTACTGCTGTTCAGTGGGACGACCTGCCTGTGGAAGTCTAAACCCTCAGACTCCTTACTGCTGTTCAGTGGGACGACCTGCCTGTGGAAGTCTAAACCCCTCAGACTCCTTACTGCTGTGCAGTGGGACGACCTGCCTGGAAGTCTAAACTTAGTTAATTGCTTCTCTTTCATGGTGGATCGAGCGACAATGAGGGTTGTTTTTATGTGAAAGATTATACCTGCTCATATTAACTCGGTTGGATTGCGCTGTAATTTAGAAGAGTCATTATATTATATTAACAAATAAAGTTATTATGGCTAAAGTTTCTAATGTAGTACAACGTAATAATGTTCATGTTTTATTTTATGAAAAACATTTATATTTTTTTTATATTACTGAAACATTTTTCACCACTTAACATTTAACTATGTAACCTAATGGAATAAAAAAAAGACGTTTAAAGTTGGAGGTGTAGATTAGAATAAACATTCCAATTAAAGTGAAATCTGAAGTGTTTCTCCCCAGATTTATTCCGCAGTTTCATCTGATGCAATCATCATCTGACATCTGTCATTTATATTCATTGGACAAATAACAAATTCCCCAGGAAGTAAGAAACAATTTCATTTTGATTTAGTTTAATTAGAAGAAAATGCTTTTCGTATAGCTCAGAGGTAAAACTGTTTAGGCCTCGTGTGTTTAGTTCACATTTAAAGCAAATAGGTTAATAGCAAAACGACAGTAAGATAAACAACACATGATGAACATTGACAGGTTTGAAGACATTTAAATAGTTCAATCAGACATTATATTATGATAGTATTACCCAGACAAAGTCAGGAGATCAGTCTTCTCATTTCATTTTCTCTCAGATTTGCAGGCCTATATTCCATCTCACTGTCTTCCTATTGTCTCTGTTCTTTCTCTATCATCTCTTTTCTTTCTCTTTCTTTCTATTGTCTCTGTTCTTTCTCTATCGTCTCTGTTCTTTCTCTATTGTCTCTGTTCTTTCTCTATTGTCTCTGTTCTTTCTCTATTGTCTCTGTTCTTTCTCTATTGTCTCTGTTCTTTCTCTATTGTCTCTGTTCTTTCTCTATTGTCTCTGTTCTTTCTCTATTGTCTCTGTGCTTTCTCTATTGTCTCTGTGCTTTCTCTATTGTCTCTGTTCTCTCTCTATTGTCTCTGTTCTTTCTCTATTGTCTCTGTTCTTTCTCTATTGTCTCTGTTCTCTCTCTATCGTCTCTGTTCTCTCTCTATCGTCTCTGTGCTTTCTCTATCGTCTCTGTTCTTTCTCTATTGTCTCTGTTCTTTCTCTATTGTCTGTTCTTTCTCTATTGTCTCTGTTCTCTCTCTATTGTCTCTGTTCTTTCTCTATTGTCTCTGTTCTCTCTCTATTGTCTCTGTTCTTTCTCTATTGTCTCTGTTCTTTCTCTATTGTCTCTGTTCTCTCTCTATCGTCTCTGTTCTCTCTCTATTGTCTCTGTTCTTTCTCTATTGTCTCTGTTCTCTCTCTATTGTCTCTGTTCTCTCTCTATCGTCTCTGTTCTTTCTCTATCGTCTCTGTTCTCTCTCTATCGTCTATCGTCTCTGTTCTCTCTCTATTGTCTATTGTCTCTGTTCTTTCTCTATTGTCTCTGTGCTTTCTCTATCGTCTCTGTTCTTTCTCTATCGTCTCTGTTCTCTCTCTATTGTCTATTGTCTCTGTTCTTTCTCTATTGTCTCTGTTCTCTCTCTATCGTCTCTGTGCTTTCTCTATTGTCTCTGTTCTCTCTCTATTGTCTCTGTTCTCTCTCTATCGTCTCTGTTCTCTCTCTATCGTCTCTGTTCTCTCTCTATCGTCTCTGTTCTCTCTCTATCGTCTCTGTTCTCTCTCTATCGTCTCTGTTCTCTCTCTATCGTCTCTGTTCTCTCTCTATTGTCTCTGTGCTTTCTCTATTGTCTCTGTGCTTTCTCTATTGTCTCTGTTCTCTCTCTATCGTCTCTGTGCTTTCTCTATTGTCTCTGTTCTCTCTCTATCGTCTCTGTTCTCTCTCTATCGTCTCTGTTCTCTCTCTATCGTCTCTGTGCTTTCTCTATTGTCTCTGTTCTCTCTCTATTGTCTGTTCTTTCTCTATTGTCTCTGTTCTTTCTCTATCGTCTCTGTTCTCTCTCTATTGTCTATCGTCTCTGTTCTCTCTCTATTGTCTATTGTCTGTTCTTTCTCTATTGTCTCTGTGCTTTCTCTATTGTCTCTGTTCTCTCTCTATCGTCTCTGTGCTTTCTCTATTGTCTCTGTTCTCTCTCTATTGTCTCTGTTCTCTCTCTATCGTCTCTGTTCTTTCTCTATTGTCTCTGTTCTCTCTCTGTTGTCTCTGTTCTTTCTCTATTGTCTCTGTTCTCTCTCTATTGTCTCTGTTCTTTCTCTGTTGTCTCTGTTTCTCTCTATTGTCTCTGTTCTTTCTCTGTTGTCTCTGTTCTTTCTCTATTGTCTCTGTTCTTTCTCTGTTGTCTCTGTTCTTTCTCCTTGTCTCTGTTAAAGTTCTCTGTTGTCTCTGATTCTTTCTCTACATGAATATCTGTTCTCCCTCTTGGGTCTATAGTTCTTTCACATTGTCTCTGTTCTGTCTCCTTTCTGTACATAGAAGTTCCCCAGGACATGAAGCAACTCTTTGAGGACAGTGAAGTTACAGCCTAAAATGGTTGCTCATTGTTAAACTCTAGGTAGATCAGCTAAATGGTTATTCATTCTTTCTCCTTTCTGTAATAGAAGCTAAATGGTTATTCATTGTTAAAATCTTTGAGGACAGGACAGCTAAATGGTTATTCATTGTTTAAATCCTAGGTAAGGACAGCTAAATGGTTATTCATTGTTAAAATCCTAGGTAAGGACAGCTAAATGGTTATTCATTGTTAAAATCCTAGGTAAGGACAGCTAAATGGTTATTCATTGTTAAAATCCTAGGTAAGGACAGCTAAATGGTTATTCATTGTTTAAATCCTAGGTAAGGACAGCTAAATGGTTATTCATTGTTTAAATCCTAGGTAAGGAAAGCTTGCCTCCATTTTAAGACACCACAAATTCCTTATTACGAGTGCTTTGCAAAAGTATTCATCCCCCTTGGCGTTTATCCTATTTTGTTGCATTGCAAACTGTAATTTAAATGGATTTTTATTTGGATTTCATGTAATGGACATATACAAAATAGTCCAAATTGGTGAAGTGAAATGAAAAAAATCAAATGTTTCCAAAAATTCTAAAAAAACAATAAACTTAAAAGTGGTGTTTGCATATGTAATCACCCTCTTTGCATATGTAATCACCCTCTTTGCATATGTAATCACCCCCTTTGCATATGTAATCACCCCCTTTGCATATGTAATCACCCCCTTTGCATATGTAATCACCCTCTTTGCATATGTAATCACCCCCTTTGCATATGTAATCACCCCTTTGCATATGTAATCACCCCTTTGCATATGTAATCACCCCTTTGCATATGTAATCACCCCTTTGCATATGTAATCACCCCTTTGCATATGTAATCACCCCCTTTGCATATGTAATCACCCCTTTGCATATGTAATCACCCCCTTTGCATATGTAATCACCCCCTTTGCATATGTAATCACCCTCTTTGCATATGTATTCACCCCATATATATTCACCCCCTTTGCATATGTAATCACCTCCTTTGCATATGTAATCACCCTCTTTGCATATGTAATCACCTCCTTTGCATATGTAATCACCCTCTTTGCATATGTAATCACCTCCTTTGCTATGAAGCCCCTAAATAATATCTGGTGCAACCAATTACCTTCAGAAGTCACATAATTATTTAAATCAAGTCCACCTGTGTGCAATGTAAGTGTCACATGATCTGTCACATGATCTCAGTATATATATACACACCTGTTCTGAAAGGCCCCAGAGTCTGCAACACCACTAAGCAAGGGGCACCATGAAGACCAAGGAGCTCTCCAAACAGGTCAGGGACAAAGTTGTGGAGAAGTACAGATCAGGGTTGAGTTATAAAAAAATATCAGAAACTTTGAACATCCCACAGAGCACCATTAAATCCATTATTAAAAAATGGAAAGAATATGGCACCACAACAAACCTGCGAAGAGAGGGCCGCCCACCAAAACTCACGAACCAGGCAAGGAGGGCATTAATCAGAGAGGCAACAAAGAGACCAAAGATAACCCTGAAGGAGCCGAAAAGCTCCACAGCGGAGATTAGAGTATCTGTCCATAGGACCACTTTACGCCGTACACTACACAGAGCTGGGCTTTTCGGAAGAGTGACCAGAAAAACAAACATTTAAAGAAAAAAATAAGCAAACATGTTTGGTGTTTGCCAAAAGGCACGTGGGAGACTCCCCCAAACATATGGAAGAAGGTACTCTGGTCAGATGAGACAAACATTTAGCTTTTTGAGCATCAAGGAAAACGCTATGTCTGGCACAAACCCAACACCTCTCATCACCCGAGAATACCATCCCCACAGTGAAGCATGGTGGTGGCAGCATCAGGGACTGCGAAACTGGTCAGAATGGAAGGAATGATGGATAACGTTAAATATAAGGAAATTCTTGAGGGAAACCTGTTTCAGTCTTCCAAAGATTTGAGACTGGGACAGAGGTTCACCTTCCAGCAGGGCAATGACCCTAAGCATTCTGTTAAAGCAACACTCAAGTGGTTTAAGGGGAAACATTTTTGTCTTGTAATGGACTAGTCGTAGTCCTAGAACGTAGGCCTTCAGTTATGTCATTTATAGGTGAATGTAGGCCTTCAATTAGGTAATTTACAGGTGAATGTTGGCCTTCAATTAGGTCATTTATAGGTGAATGTAAGCCTTCAATTAGGTCATTTATAGGTGAATGTAGGCCTTCAATTAGGTCATTTATAGGTGAATGTAGGCCTTCAATTAGGTCATTTATAGGTGAATGTAGGCCTTCAATTAGGTCACTTACAGGTGAATGTAGGCCTTCAAGTAGGTCATTTATAGGTGAATGTAGGCCTTCAATTAGGTCATTTATAGGTGAATGTAGGCCTTCAATTAGGTCATTTATAGGTGAATGTAGGCCTTCAATTAGGTAATTTACAGGTGAATGTAGGCCTTCAATCAGGTAATTTACAGGTGAATGTAGGCCTTCAATCATCTTTCCAGAACTCTAAATTCAGACTAATTAAGGAAATGGTCCTGTCATTCCGGCTGTAAATAACTCTAATTAAGAGGAAGAGAAGAGTTAAATTAATGAGTGCTGGCAGACAGGCACTCAAGCCTCGTTTGTAATTAAGAGAGCGTGCGGGGTAATTAATTAAACAGGCGCCTTCGGTCCCCCTAGTTTATTGCTATCTCGAGTCTCCTCACAATTACCCTGAGGTGATATCTCACACACAGAGACACAGACAGACAGAGACACAGACAGACAGAGACAGAGACACAGACACACAGACAGACAGACAGACACACACACAGTCCACCCTCTGCCATTGTGAAACCATAGAAACACAACACAGCGATGCTCCCTGTCATCACCAGAGAACGCCGGTTATTCTACCCCGATACATGTTTATATTTATGAGGCTGGAAAAGGGGAGATGATGAGACGGGTAGCGCCACATCACAGGAGGCTCCTTCCGGTTTTTACAATCACTTTGCCGCTAATTTCAGAACCTCGATGTTTCCAAAACTCTAGACACAAAGCTCACATTTACTACTCCATATTGCATGTTACTACTCCATATTGCATGTTACTACTCCATGTTACTACTCCATATTGCATGTTACTACTCCATATTACTACTCCATATTGCATGTTACTACTCCATATTACTACTCCATATTACATGTTACTACTCCATATTACTACTGCATATTACTACTCCATGTTACTACTCCATGTTACATATTACTACTCCATATTACATGTTACTACTCCATATTACTACTCCATGTTACTACTCCATGTTACATGTTACTACTCCATGTTACTACTCCATATTACATGTTACTACTCCATATTACTACTCCATGTTACTACTCCATATTACATGTTACTACTCCATATTACTACTCTATATTACTACTCCATGTTACTACTCCATGTTACATATTACATGTTACTACTCCATGTTACTACTCCATATTACATGTTACTACTCCATATTACTACTCCATGTTACTACTCCATATTACATGTTACTACTCCATATTACTACTCTATATTACTACTCCATATTACTACTCCATATTGCATGTTACTACTCCATATTACTACGGCATATTACTACTCCATATTACTACGGCATATTGCATGTTACTACTCCATATTACTACTCCATATTGCATGTTACTACTCCATATTACTACTCCATATTACTACTCCATGTTACTACTCCATATTACATGTTACTACTCCATATTACTACTCCATATGACATATTACTACTCCATATGAAATATTACTACTCCATATGACATATTACTACTCCATATTACTACTGCATATTACTACTCCATATTACTACTCCATATTACATGTTACAACTCCATATTACATATTACTACTCCATATTACTACTCCATGTTACTTCTCCATATTACTACTCCATATTACATGTTAGTACTCCATATTACTACTCCATATTACATATTACTACTCCATATTACATGTTAGTACTCCTTATTACTACTCCATATGACATATTACTACTCCATATTTACTATATTACATATTACTACTCCATATTACTACTCTATATTACATATTACTACTCCATATTACATATTACTACTCCATATGACATATTACTATTCCATATGACATATTACTACTCCATATGACATATTACTACTCCATATGACATATTATGTTACTCCATATGACATATTACTACTCCATATTACTACATATGACATATTACTACTCCATATGACATATTACTACTCCATATTACTACTGCATATTACTACTGCATATTACTACTCCATATTACTACTCCATATTATGTTACAACTCCATATTACATATTACTCCATATTACTACTCCATGTTACTTCTCCATATTACTACTCCATATTACATGTTAGTACTCCATATTACTACTCCATATTACATATTACTACTCCATATTACATGTTAGTACTCCTTATTACTACTGCATATGACATATTACTACTCCATATTGCTACTCTATATTTACATATTACTACTCTATATTACATATTACTACTCCATATGACATATTACTATTCCATATGACATATTACTATTCCATATGACATATTACTATTCCATATGACATATTACTACTCCATATGACATATTACTACTCCATATGACATATTACTACTCCATATTACTACTCCATATTACTACTCCATATTGCATGTTACTACTCCATATTACTACTCCATATTACATATTACTACTCCATATTACTACTCCATGTTACTACTCCATATTGCATATTACTACTCTATATTACATATTACTACTCCATATTACATATTACTACTCCATATTACTACTCCATATTACTGCTCCATATTACTGCTCCATATTACATGTTAGTACTCCATATTACTACTCTATATTACATATTACTACTCCATATTGCTACTCTATATTACATATTACTACTCCATATTACTCCATATTACGTTAGTACTCCTTAATACTACTGCATATGACATATTACTACTCCATATTGCTACTCTATATTACATATTACTACTCCATATTACATGTTAGTACTCCATATTACTACTGCATATGACATATTACTACTCCATATTACTACTCTATATTACATATTACTACTCCATATTACTCTATATTACATATTACTACTCCATATTATATATTACTACTCCATATTACTGCTCCATATTACATGTTAGTACTCCATATTACTACTCTATATTACATATTACTACTCCATATTGCTACTCTATATTACATATTACTACTCCATATTACTACTCCATATTACATGTTAGTACTCCTTATTACTACTGCATATGACATATTACTACTCCATATTGCTACTCTATATTACATATTACTACTCCATATTACATGTTAGTACTCCTTATTATTACTGCATATGACATATTACTACTCCATATTGCTCCTATATTACATATTACTACTCCATATTACTACTCTATATTACATATTACTACTCCATATTACTACTCCATATTACTACTCCATATTACTACTCCATATGACATATTACTACTCCATATTACTACTCCATATTACTACTCCATATTACTACTCCATATTACTACTCCATATTACTACTGCATATTACTACTCCATATTGCATGTTACTACTCCATATTACTACTCCATATTACATATTACTACTCCATATTACTACTCCATATTACTACTCCATATTACATATTACTACTCCATATTACATATTACTGCTCCATATTACTGCTCCATATTACTGCTCCATATTACTGCTCCATATTACATGTTAGTACTCCATATTACTACTCCATATTACATATTACTACTCTATATTACATATTACTACTCCATATTGCTACTCATATTACATATTACTACTCTATATTGCTACTCTATATTACATATTACTACTCTATATTGCTACTCTATATTACATATTACTACTCCATATTACTACTCTATATTACATATTACTACTCCATATGACATATTACTACTCCATATGACATATTACTACTCCATATGACTACTCCATATGACATATTACTACTCCATATTACTATCCATATTACATATTACTACTCCATATTGCTACTCTATATTACTACTCCATATTACTACTCCATATTACATATTACTACTCCATATTGCTACTCTATATTACTACTCCATATTACTACTCCATATGACATATTACTACTCCATATGACATATTACTACTCCATATGACATGTTACTACTGCATGTTACTACTGCATATTACTGCTCCATATTACTGCTCCATATTACTGCTCCATATTACTACTCCATATTACTACTCCATATTACATATTACTACTCTATATTACATATTACTACTCCATATTGCTACTCTATATTACATATTACTACTCTATATTGCTACTCTATATTACATATTACTACTCCATATTACTACTCTATATTACATATTACTACTCCATATGACATATTACTACTCCATATGACATATTACTACTCCATATGACATTACTACTCCATATGACTACTCCATATGACATATTACTACTCCATATTACTCCTCCATATTACATATTACTACTCCATATTGCTACTCTTATTACTACTCATATTACTACTCCATATTACATATTACTACTCCATATTGCTACTCTATATTACTACTCCATATTACTACTCCATATGACATATTACTACTCCATATGACATATTACTACTCCATATGACATGTTACTACTGCATGTTACTACTGCATATTACTGTTCCATATTACTGCTCCATATTACTGCTCCATATTACATGTTAGTACTCCATATTACTACTCCATATTACATATTACTACTCTATATTACATATTACTACTCCATATTGCTACTCTATATTACATATTACTACTCTATATTGCTACTCTATATTACATATTACTACTCCATATTACTACTCTATATTACATATTACTACTCCATATGACATATTACTACTCCATATGACATATTACTACTCCATATGACATATTTACTCCATATGACTACTCCATATGACATATTACTACTCCATATTACTCCTCCATATTACATATTACTACTCCATATTGCTACTCTATATTACTACTCCATATTACTACTCCATATTACATATTACTACTCCATATTGCTACTCTATATTACTACTCCATATTACTACTCCATATGACATATTACTACTCTATATTACATATTACTACTCCATATTACATGTTAGTACTCCTTATTACTACTGCATATGACATATTACTACTCCATATTGCTACTCTATATTACATATTACTACTCCATATTACTACTCTATATTACATTACTACTCCATATTACATATTACTACTCCATATTACTGCTCCATATTACATGTTAGTACTCCATATTACTCTATATTACATATTACTGACTCTATATTACATATTACTACTCCATATTGCTACTCTATATTACATATTACTACTCCATATTACATATTACTACTCTATATTACATATTACTACTCCATATTGCTACTCTATATTACATATTACTACTCTATATTGCTACTCTATATTACATATTACTACTCTATATTGCTACTCTATATTACATATTACTACTCCATATTACTACTCTATATTACATATTACTACTCCATATGACATATTACTACTCCATATGACATGTTACTACTCCATATGACTACTCCATATGACATATTACTACTCCATATTACTACTCCATATTACATATTACTACTCCATATTGCTACTCTATATTACTACTCCATATTACTACTCCATATTACATATTACTACTCCATATTGCTACTCTATATTACTACTCCATATTACTACTCCATATGACATATTACTACTCCATATGACATATTACTACTCCATATGACATGTTACTACTGCATGTTACTACTGCATATTACTGCTCCATATTACTGCTCCATATTACTGCTCCATATTACATGTTAGTACTCCATATTACTACTCCATATTACATATTACTACTCTATATTACATATTACTACTCCATATTGCTACTCTATATTACATATTACTACTCTATATTGCTACTCTATATTACATATTACTACTCCATATTACTACTCTATATTACATATTACTACTCCATATGACATATTACTACTCCATAATATTACTACTCCATATGACATATTACTACTCCATATGACTACTCCATATGACATATTACTACTCCATATTACTCCTCCATATTACATATTACTACTCCATATTCTACTCTATATTACTACTCCATATTACTACTCCATATTACATATTACTACTCCATATTGCTACTCTATATTACTACTCCATATTACTACTCCATATGACATATTACTACTCCATATGACATATTACTACTCCATATGACATGTTACTACTGCATGTTACTACTGCATATTACTGCTCCATATTACTGCTCCTCCATATTACATGTTAGTACTCCATATTACTACTCCATATTACATATTACTACTCTATATTACATATTACTACTCCATATTGCTACTCTATATTACATATTACTACTCTATATTGCTACTCTATATTACATATTACTACTCCATATTACTACTCTATATTACATATTACTACTCCATATGACATATTACTACTCCATATGACATATTACTACTCCATATGACATATTACTACTCCATATGACTACTCCATATGACATATTACTACTCCATATTACTCCTCCATATTACATATTACTACTCCATATTGCTACTCTATATTACTACTCCATATTACTACTCCATATTACATATTACTACTCCATATTGCTACTCTATATTACTACTCCATATTACTACTCCATATGACATATTACTACTCTATATTACATATTACTACTCCATATTACATGTTAGTACTCCTTATTACTACTGCATATGACATATTACTACTCCATATTGCTACTCTATATTACATATTACTACTCCATATTACTACTCTATATTACATATTACTACTCCATATTACATATTACTACTCCATATTACTGCTCCATATTACATGTTAGTACTCCATATTACTACTCTATATTACATATTACTACTCTATATTACATATTACTACTCCATATTGCTACTCTATATTACATATTACTACTCCATATTACTACTCCATATTACATGTTAGTACTCCTTATTACTACTGCATATGACATATTACTACTCCATATTGCTACTCTATATTACATATTACTACTCCATATTACATGTTAGTACTCATTATTACTGCATATGACATATTACTACTCCATATTGCTACTCAATATTACATATTACTACTCCATATTACTACTCTATATTACATATTACTACTCCATATTACATATTACTCCATATTACTACTCCATATTACTACTCCATATGACATATTACTACTCCATATGACATATTACTACTCCATATGACATATTACTACTCCATATTACTACTGCATATTACTACTGCATATTACTACTCCATATTGCATGTTACTACTCCATATTACTACTCCATATTACATTACTACTCCATATTACTACTCCATATTGCATATTACTACTCTATATTACATATTACTACTCCATATTACATATTACTACTCCATATTACTGCTCCATATTACTGCTCCATATTACTGCTCCATATTACATGTTAGTACATATTACTACTCCATATTACATATTACTACTCTATATTACATATTACTACTCCATATTGCTACTCTATATTGATATTACTACTCATATTACTACTCTATATTACATATTACTACTCCATATTGCTACTCTATATTACATATTACTACTCCATATTACTACTCTATATGACATATTACTACTCCATATGACATATTACTACTCCATATGACATATTACTACTCCATATGACTACTCCATATGACATATTACTACTCCATATTACTACTCCATATTACATATTACTACTCCATATTGCTACTCTATATTACTACTCCATATTACTACTCCATATTACATATTACTACTCCATATTGCTACTCTATATTACTACTCCATATTACTACTCCATATGACATATTACTACTCCATATGACATGTTACTACTGCATATTACATGTTACTACTGCATGTTACTACTCTATATTACATATTACTACTCCGTGTTACTACTCCATGTTACTCCTCAATAATACGACTGCTGCCTCCCTCTGACACAGTAGAGCAGTAAGAACTCACAACAGAGACTGACCCAGTGTGTCACCGATAGTGACAACGTTGTGAACAGAGTGCCCCATGGTGGCAGTGGTGTTATGGTGCATTCAGGAAGTATTCAGACCTCTTGACATTTTCCACATTTTGTTACATTACAGCCTTATTCTAAAATTGATTACATTAATTATTTTCCCTCAATCTGCACACAATACCCCATAATGACAAAGCAAAAACTGTTTTTTAGAAATGTTTGCCAATTTATTACAAATAAAAAAACAGAAATACCTTATTTACATAAGTATTCAGACCCATTCAGACCCTTGGAGACAGGATTGTGTCGAGGCACAGATCTGGGGTAGGATACCAAAACATTTCTGCAGCATTGAAGGTCCCCAAAAACACAGTGGCCTCCATCATTCTTAAATGGAAGAAGTTTGGAACCACCAAGACTCTTCCTAGAGGTGGCCGCCCGGCCAAATTGAGCAATCGGGGGAGAAGGGCGTTGGTCAGGGAGGTGACCAAGAATCCGATGTTCACTCTGACAGAGCTCCAGAGTTCCTCTGTGGAGATGGGAGAACCTTCCAGAAGGACAACCATCACTGCAGCACTCCACCAATCAAGCCTTAATGGTAGAGTGGCCAGACAGAAGCCACTCCTCAGTAAAAGGCTCATGACAGCCCGCTTGGAGTTTGCCAAAAGGCACCGAAAGGACTCTGACCATGAGAAACAAGATTCTCTGGTCTGATGAAACCAAGATTGAACTCTTTGGCCTCAATGCCAAGCGTCACGTCTGGAGGAAACCTGGCACCATCCCTACGGTGAAGCATGGTGGTGGCAACATCATGCTGTGGGGATGTTTTTCAGCGGCAGAGACTGGGAGACTAGTCAGGATTAAGGAAAAGATGAACGGAGCAAAGTACAGAGAGGTATTTGATGAAAACCTACTCCAGAGCGCTCAGAACCCCAGACTGGGTTGAAGGTTCACCTTCCAACAGAACAACGACCCTAAGCACACAGCCAAGACAACGCAGGATTGGTTTTGGGACAAGTCTCTGAATGTCCTTGAGTGGCCCAGCCAGAGCCCGGACTTGAACCCGATCAAACATCTCTGGAGAGACCTGAAAATAGCTGTGCAGCGATGCTCCCCATCCAACCTGACAGAGCTTGAGAGGATCGGCAGAGAAGAATGGGAGAAACTCCCCAAATACAGGTGTGCCAAGCTTATAGTGTCATAACCAAGAATAGTCGAGGCTGTAATCTTTCTGAATCCACTGTATGTGTGTGTCCTCCAGGCGTACGAGAGACGGTTCCTCCCATGATCCCCTTGTTCCTAATGGAACTGTGTGTGTCCTCCAGGCGTACGAGAGACGGTTCCTCACCTGTCCCATGATCCCCTTGTTCCTAATGGAACTGTGTGTCCTCCAGGCGTACGAGAGACGGTTCCTCACCTGTCCCATGATCCCCTTGTTCCTAATGGAACTGTGTGTCCTCCAGGCGTACGAGAGACGGTTCCTCACCTGTCCCATGAGCCCCTTGTTCCTAATGGAACTGTGTGTGTCATCCAGGCGTACGAGAGACGGTCTCCCACCTGTCCCATGATCCCCTTGTTCCTCGGCAGAGAGGTGCTGAGTGACGTCACCGGTGATGACAGTGATGACCCGTGTCGTAGAGCGGAGATGCAGAGTCAGAGTGGACGCACCCCAATTCCTCAAGAAGGTCAGGGGTCATCTCTTATTCACACACACACTTATTTTGTATTGGGATTAAGTTCTTCAATAGTTTTCAATGTGTGGCGTTGTGGATAAATAATACTGAGGGGTTGTAACTGTGTGTGTGTGTGTGTGTGTGTGTGTGTGTGTGTGTGTGTGTGTTGTAGGTTGTGGGGTTGGACAATGCCTACTTCATTCAGAAGAACGAACTGAGTTGGAGAGAACGAAACCTACAACAACACTCATCGTCACGGAAACATGTTGTTACAGTGCGAGTGTGTACACGTGTGTGTATGCGTTGGGTGTGTGTGTATTGAGTGTGTGTGTGTGAACCCTGTTCTCTCTTGTCTCCAGGTCCACCCAGAGAATGAGTCCTGGACCTGTTTTGAGCAGTCTGCCTCTGTCAATGTCACGTCTCCCTTTGGCTTCGAGACGATAGCCGAGGACATTGGCATGAAACAAAACATCGCTAACATCCAGCCGGTGAGGAGGGGACGGCGGGCAGGGGACGGGGATGGGGGACGGGGGTCCAGAGAGAGAGAGACTGAGGGAGAGTAGTTAGACTGATTTATTGATACATTGTTTCACGATTGATGAATTTATGGATGAATGTATTGCTCTTTAGGGTGAGGAAGGGGGAGGGACCTGAGAGAGCTGATTGTTGTGTTAATGTATTAATTGATGGACTTATTATTTATTGACGTATTGATGGATGCATTGATGAATGAATGTTTTGATTGATGTCATGTACCATCAGGAGGAGGTAATAGAGTTCTACCTGAAAGAGCTGATGTCAGAGGGCGTGACCTCGTTCCCTCGCTGGATAACCTCTACCCCCAACCTTTAGCCTGAACTACCCCGGCCCCGCAAAGCTCCCGCCCCTGGGTTCCACTGGCCAATCAGAACCCTCAGGTCTCAGAGAAAATCAGCAGCAGACACACAGGGACACCTGAGGGTGAGAGGGAGGGATGGAGAGAGGGAGGGATGGAAGGAGAGGGGAAGGGAGGGATGGAAGGAGAGGGAAGGGAGGGATGGAAGGAGAGAGGGAGGGAGGGATGGAAGGAGAGAGGGAGGGATGGAAGGAGAGAGGGAGGGAGGGAGGGATGGAAGGAGAGAGGGAGGGAGGGAGGGATGGAAGGAGAGAGGGAGGGAGGGAGGGATGGAAGGAGAGAGGGAGGGAGGGATGGAAGGAGAGAGGGAGGGAGGGATGGAAGGAGAGAGGGAGGGAGGGATGGATGGAAGGAGAGAGGGAGGGAGGGATGGAGAGAGGGAGGGAGGGATGGAAGGAGAGAGGGAGGGAGGGATGGAAGGAGAGAGGGAGGGAGGGATGGAGGAGGAGAGGGAGGAAGGGAGGGAGAGAGGAAGGGATGGAAGGAGAGAGAGATGGAAGGAGAGGGGAAGGGAGGGATGGAAGGAGGAGGGAGGGAGGGATGGAAGGAGAGGGAGGGAGGGAGGGATGGATGGAGAGGAGGGAGGAGGGATGGAAGGAGAGGGGAAGGGAGGGATGGAAGGAGAGGGGAAGGGAGGGATGGAAGGAGAGAGGGGGAGGGAGGGATGGAAGGAAGGAGAGAGGGAGGGATGGAAGGAGAGAGGGAGGGAGGGATGGAAGGAGAGAGGGAGGGAGGGATGGAAGGAGAGGGAGGGAGGGAGGGATGGATGGATGGAAGGAGAGAGGGAGGGAGGGATGGAAGGAGAGAGGGATGATGGATGGAAGAAGAGGGAGGGAGGGAGGGATGGAAGGAGAGAGGGAGGGATGGAAGGAGAGGGAGGGATGGAGGGAGGGAGGGATGGAAGGAGAGGGAGGGATGGAGGGATGGAAGGAGAGAGGAAGGGAGGGATGGAAGGAGAGAGGGAGGGATGGAAGGAGAGAGGGAGGGATGGAAGGAGAGAGGGAGGGAGGGAGGGATGGAAGGAGAGAGGGAGGGAGGGAGGGATGGAAGGAGAGAGGGAGGGAGGGAGGGATGGAAGGAGAGAGGGAGGGAGGAGGGATGGAAGGAGAGAGGGAGGGAGGGAGGGATGGAAGGAGAGAGGGAGAGAGGGAGGGAGGGATGGATGGAAGGAGAGAGAGAGGGATGGAAGGAGAGAGGGAAGGGAGGGATGGAAGGAGAGAGGGAAGGGAGGGATGGAAGGAGAGAGGGAGGGAGGGATGGATGGAAGGAGAGAGGGAGGGAGGGATGGAAGGAGAGAGGGAGGATGGATGGAAGAAGAGGGAGGGAGGGAGGGATGGAAGGAGAGGGAGGGATGGAAGGGAGGGAGGGATGGAGGGAGGGAGGGATGGAAGGAGAGGGAGGGATGGAGGGATGGAAGGAGAGAGGAAGGGAGGGATGGAAGGAGAGAGGAAGGGAGGGATGGAAGGAGAGGGATGGGGAGGGAGGGATGGAAGGAGAGAGGGAGGGAGGGATGGAAGGAGAGAGGGAGGGATGGGGATGGAAGGAGAGAGGAAGGGAGGGATGGAAGGAGAGAGGGAGGGAGGGATGGAAGGAGAGAGGGAGGGAGGGATGGAAGGAGAGGGAGGGATGGAAGGAGAGGGAGGGATGGAGGGAGGGAGGGATGGAAGAGAGGGAGGGATGGGGATGGAAGGAGAGAGGAAGGGAGGGATGGAAGGAGAGAGGAAGGGAGGGATGGAAGGAGAGAGGGAGGGATGGATGGAAGGAGAGAGGGAGGGAGGGATGGAAGGAGAGAGGGAGGGAGGGATGGAAGGAGAGAGGAAGGGAGGGATGGAAGGAGAGAGGGAGGGAGGGATGGAAGGAGAGAGGGAGGGAGGGATGGAAGGAGAGAGGGAGGGATGGATGGAAGGAGAGGGAGGGAGGGATGGAAGGAGAGAGGGAGGGAGGGATGGAAGGAGAGAGGGAGGGAGGGATGGAAGGAGAGAGGAAGGGAGGGATGGAAGGAGAGAGGAAGGGAGGGATGGAAGGAGAGAGGGAGGGAGGGATGGAAGGAGAGAGGGATGGAAGGAGAGAGGAAGGGAGGGATGGAAGGAGAGGGAGGGATGGAAGGAGAGGGAGGGATGGAAGGGAGAGGGAGGGAGGGATGGAAGGAGAGAGGGAGGGAGGGATGGAAGGAGAGAGGGAGGGAGGGATGGAAGGAGAGAGGGAGGGAGGAGAGAGGGGGAGGGAGGGATGGAGAGAGAGGGAGGGAGGGATGGAAGGAGAGAGGGAGGGAGGGATGGAAGGAGAGAGGGAGGGAGGGATGGAAGGAGAGAGGGAGGGAGGGATGGAAGGAGAGAGGAAGGGAGGAATGGAAGGAGAGAGGAAGGGAGGGATGGAAGGAGAGAGGGAGGGAGGGATGGAAGGAGAGAGGGAGGGAGGGATGGAAGGAGAGAGGGAGGGAGGGATGGAAGGAGAGAGGAAGGGAGGGATGGAAGGAGAGAGGGAGGGAGGATGGAAGGAGAGAGGGAGGGAGGGATGGAAGGAGAGAGGAAGGGAGGGATGGAAGGAGAGAGGAAGGGAGGGATGGAAGGAGAGAGGAAGGGAGGGATGGAAGGAGAGAGGAAGGGAGGGATGGAAGGAGAGAGGAAGGGAGGGATGGAAGGAGAGAGGGAGGGAGGGATGGAAGGAGAGAGGGAGGGAGGGAGGGATGGAAGGAGAGAGGGAGGGAGGGAGGGATGGAAGGAGAGAGGGAGGGAGGGATGGAAGGAGAGAGGGAGGGAGGGAGGGATGGAAGGAAGAGAGGGAGGGAGGGATGGAAGGAGAGAGGGAGGGAGGGAGGGATGGAAGGAGAGAGGGAGGGAGGGAGGGATGGAAGGAGAGAGGGAGGGAGGGATGGAAGGAGAGGAGGGAGGGATGGAAGGAGAGAGGGAGGGAGGGAGGGATGGAAGGAGAGAGGGAGGGAGGGATGGAAGGAGAGGAGGGAGGGATGGAAGGAGAGGGGGGAGGGATGGAAGGAGAGAGGAAGGGAGGGATGGAAGGAGAGAGGAAGGGAGGGAGGGATGGAAGGAGAGAGGGAGGGAGGGAGGGAAGGAGAGAGGGAGGGAGGGAGGGATGGAAGGAGAGGGAGGGATGGAAGGAGAGAGGGAGGGATGGAAGGAAGGAGAGAGGGAGGGAGGGATGGAGAGAGGGAGGGAGGGATGGAAGAAGAGGGAGGGATGGAGGGAGGGATGGAAGGAGAGGGAGGGATGGAAGGAGAGAGGAAGGGAGGGATGGAAGGAGAGAGGAAGGGAGGGATGGAAGGAGAGAGGAAGGGAGGGATGGAAGGAGAGAGGAAGGGAGGGATGGAAGGAGAGAGGAAGGGAGGGATGGAAGGAGAAGGGAAGGAGGGATGGAAGGAGAGAGGGAGGGAGGGATGGAAGGAGAGAGGGAGGGAGGGATGGAAGGAGAGAGGGAGGGAGGGATGGAAGGAGAGAGGGAGGGAGGGATGGAAGGAGAGAGGGAGGGAGGGATGGAAGGAGAGAGGAGGGAGGAATGGAAGGAGAGAGGAAGGGAGGGATGGAAGGAGAGAGGAAGGGAGGGATGGAAGGAGAGAGGAAGGGAGGGATGGAAGGAGAGAGGGAGGGAGGGATGGAAGGAGAGAGGGAGGGAGGGATGGAAGGAGGGGAAGGGAGGGATGGAAGGAGAGAGGGAGGGAGGGATGGAAGGAGAGAGGGAGGGAGGGATGGAAGGAGAGAGGGAGGGAGGGATGGAAGGAGAGAGGGAGGGAGGGATGGAAGGAGAGAGGGAGAGAGGGAGGGAGGGATGGAAGGAGAGAGGGAGGGAGGGATGGAAGGAGAGAGGGAGGGAGGGATGGAAGGAGAGAGGGAGGGAGGGATGGAAGGAGAGAGGAGGGAGGGATGGAAGAAGAGCAGGGATGGAGGGAGGGAGGAGGGAGGGATGGAAGGGAGGGAGGGATGGAAGGATGGAAGGAGAGAGGAAGGGAGGGATGGAAGGAGAGAGGAAGGGAGGGATGGAAGGAGAGAGGAAGGGAGGGATGGAAGAAGAGAGGAAGGGAGGGATGGAAGGAGGGCTGGAGGGATGGAAGGAGAGGGAGGGAGGGATGGAAGGAGAGGGAGGGAGGGATGGAAGGAGAGAGGGAGGGAGGGATGGAAGAGAGAGGGAGGGAGGGATGGAAGAAGAGGGAGGGATGGAAGGAGAGAGGGATGGAAGGAGAGAGGGAGGGAGGGATGGAAGGAGAGGGGGAGGGAGGGATGGAAGGATAGAGGGAGGGAGGGATGGAAGGAGAGAGGGAGGGAGGGATGGAAGGATAGAGGGAGGGAGGGATGGAAGGAGAGAGGAAGGGAGGGATGGAAGGAGAGAGGGAGGGAGGGATGGAAGGAGAGAGGGAGGAATGGAAGGAGAGAGGAAGGGAGGGAGAGAGGGAGAGAGGGATGGAAGGAGAGAGGGAGGGAGGGATGGAAGGAGAGAGGGAGGAGGGATGGAAGAGAGAGGAGGGAGGGATGGAAGGAGAGAGGGAGGGAGGGATGGAAGGAGAGAGGAAGGGAGGGATGGAAGGAGAGAGGGAGGGAGGGATGGAAGGAGAGAGGGGAGGGATGGAAGGAGAGAGGGAGGGAGGGAAGGAGAGAGGGAGGGGGGATGGAAGGAGAGAGGGAGGGGGATGGAAGGAGAGAGGGAGGGAGGGATGGAAGGAGAGAGGGAGGGAGGGATGGAAGGAGAGAGGAGGGAGGGATGGAAAGATAGGAGGGAGGGATGGAAGGAGAGGAATGGAAGGAGAGAGGGAGGGAGGGATGGAAGGAGAGAGGAAGGGAGGGATGGAAGGAGAGAGGAAGGGAGGGATGGAAGGAGAGAGGAAGGGAGGGAAGGAGATGGAGGGAGGGAGGGATGGAAGGAGAGAGGGAGGGAGGGATGGAAGGAGAGAGGAAGGGAGGGATGGAAGGAGAGAGGAAGGGAGGGATGGAAGGAGAGAGAGGGAGGGAGGGATGGAAGGAGAGAGGGAGGGATGGAAGGAGAGAGGGAGGGAGGGATGGAAGGAGAGAGGGAGGGAGGGGGATGAAAGGAGAGAGGAAGGGGAGGGAGGGATGAAAGGAGAGAGGAAGGGAGGGATGGATGGAAGGAGAGAGGGAGGGAGGGATGGAAGGAGGAGGGAAGGAGAGAGGGAGGGAGGGATGGAAGGAGAGAGGGAGGGAGGGAAGGAGGAGGGAGGGAGGGAAGGAGAGAGAGAGGGAGGGATGGAAGGAGAGAGGGAGGGAGGGAGGGATGGAAGGAGAGAGGGAGGGAGGGATGGATGGAAGGAGAGATGGAGGGAGGGATGGAAGGAGAGAGGGAGGGAGGGATGGATGGAAGGAGAGAGGGAGGGAGGGATGGAAGGGAGAGGATGTGATGAAAGGGAGAGGAAGGGAGGGATGGAAGGAGAGAGAGAGTATGTGATGAAAGGAGAGAGGAAGGGAGGGATGGAAGGAGAGGGGGGGAGGGATGAAAGGAGAGGGGGGGGGAGGGGGAGGATAGATGCAACAGCCGTAACTCTTGATTGGCCTCTTCTCCCTCAAAGAACCATGGTGTCGTCTGACATGTAGGTGATGAGTTAGAAGCAGAGTACATCGTGTTACCTGAGGGATCTGTGTAGGGGACAAATGGTTAATATTGGTTGAAGACCCGGAGACTCTGTGATCCCTCAAGGTCCCTGGTCTTTCTCGGTGATCTCTACTGAGAAGCAGACGCACTCTGGAAGCAAGCGCTTTGCTGTAATGAATCTAGTGTGTCATTTATATCTGGGAAGGATGTGCTGAAACTAGAGGGTCTTAAACTCGGTAACCCAAAAGGGAGGTTACTTACCGTGTGAGTCTGTGCCGAGCGCTAGAAGGTTCTAATCACATTGTTGTAGTTGAATTTATGCTAATAACGTTTATGCTAATAACGTTTATGCTAATAACGTTTATGCTAATAATGCTGTAGTAGGGTTTCTGATTGGTGAAGGGGAGCGTTAGGGGACAAATCGCTAAAACCTCGAAGCAATTAAATGTTTGGAACAATTTTTTGTTTATAGGACTTCTAATGTGTGAAGTTTTTTTTAAAGGCTATATAGCTTCTTGCAGGTGTACGTATGTTTGTGGGTGTGTGTGTGTGGGTGGGTGTGTGTGTGTGGGTGGGTGGGTGTGTGGGTATGTGGGTGGGTGGGTATGTGTGGGTGGGTGTGTATGTGTGTGTGTATGTGTGGGTGGGTGTGTATGTGTGTGTGTGGGTGAGTGAGAGTGGGTTGCTCGACTCAATTTAAGGAACCGTTGCTCTATTTTCCTTCTAACGACCGTCTAGAGAGGTTCCTGTTGTTTTACTAGAACAACCCCCTGTTGTTACAGAGCGAGTCGACCCAATTCGGTACTTCTCCCCCAGTCTCGTCTCATCCTTCATAAAACAAGATCACATGTCTTGTATATGCTTGCATGAGGTAGTTTGACTATAAAGGGCTGTTGTACTCCTGGTTTCATTAAGCCCTCGGCCGTACACCTCGGAAGTGCATACGCCTGACCAGCTACGTTATTGCAATAATTAACTGATGAATAAAGTAGAATTATTTTGAATAAATAAAAGTCTCTCCTCATTGGGTAGAGTAATTCCACGACATCGGACTCCTATACAGGAGAGCGGTCTCATTCAGCTACGTAGCTGGCTACAGAGCACACACCTTCAGCTACGTAGCTGGCTACAGAACACACACCTTCAGCAATGTAGCTGGCTACAGAACACACACGTTCAGCTACAGAACACACACCTTCAGCTACATAGCTGGCTACAGAACACACACCTTCAGCTACGTAGCTGGCTACAGAACACACACCTTCAGCTACGTAGCTGGCTACAGAACACACACTTTCAGCTACGTAGCTGGCTACAGAACACACACCTTCAGCTACGTAGCTGGCTACAGAACAAACACCTTCAGCTACGTAGCTGGCTACAGAACACACACCTTCAGCTACATAGCTGGCTACAGAACACACACCTTCAGCTACATAGCTGGCTACAGAACACACACCTCCAGCTATGTAGCTGGCTACATCACGCACACACCTTCAGCTACGTAGCTGGCTACAGAACACAGACCTTCAGCTATGTAGCTGGCTACATCACGAACACACCTTCAGCTACGTAGCTGGCTACAGAACACAGACCTTCAGCAACGTAGCTGGCTACAGAACACACACCTTCAGCAACGTAGCTGGCTACAGAACACACCTTCAGCTACGTAGCTGGCTACAGAACACACACCTTCAGCAACATAGCTGGCTACAGAACACACACCTTCAGCAACGTAGCTGGCTACAGAACACACACCTTCAGTAACGTAGCTGGCTACAGAACACACACCTTCAGCTACATAGCTGGCTACAGAACACACACCTTCAGCTACATAGCTGGCTACAGAACACACACGTTCAGCTACGTAGCTGGCTACAGAACACACACCTTCAGCTATGTAGCTGAAGGTACAGAACACAGCCACCTTCAGCTGAAGTGTAGCTGGTTCAGAACACACACCTTCAGCTGAACGTAGCTGGCTTCAGAACACAGCTACACCTTCAGCTCAGAACGTAGCTGGCTACAGAACACACACCTTCAGCTAGGTAGCTGGCTACAGAACACACACCTTCAGCTGTAGCTGGCTACAGAACACACACCTTCAGCTACGTAGCTGTGTTCTGAACACACACCTTCAGCTGAAGTGTGTGGCTACAGCAGCAGCTGGCCAGCTTCAGCTGACAGGTCAGTGGCTTCACATCAGCACACACCTTCAGCTACGTAGCTGGCTACAGAACACAGCACGTTCAGCTAAGGTAGCTGGTACAGAACACACACCTTCAGCTACATAGCTGGTTCAGAACACACACCTTCAGCTGAAGGTAGCTGGTTCTCAGAACACACACCTTCAGCTAATGTAGCTGGCTACAGAACCACTTCAGTGACCTTCAGCTACAGAAGGTAGCTGTGTTCATCAGCCAGCACACCTTCAGCTACGTAGCTGGCTACAGAACACAGACCTTCAGCTGAAGGTAGCTGGCTACAGAGCCAGCACCTTCAGCAACGTAGCTGGCTTCAGAACACACACCTTCAGCTGAAGGTAGTGGCGTGAACAGCCAGCTACATAGCTGGCTACAGAACACACACCTCCAGCTATGTAGCTGGCTACATCAACACACACCTTCAGCTACGTAGCTGGCTACAGAACACAGACCTTCAGCTATGTAGCTGGCTACATCACGAACACACCTTCAGCTACGTAGCTGGCTACAGAACACAGACCTTCAGCAACGTAGCTGGCTACAGAACACACACCTTCAGCAACGTAGCTGGCTACAGAACACACACCTTCAGTAACGTAGCTGGCTACAGAACACACACCTTCAGCTACATAGCTGGCTACAGAACACACACCTTCAGCTACATAGCTGGCTACAGAACACACACGTTCAGCTACGTAGCTGGCTACAGAACACACACCTTCAGCTACATAGCTGGCTACAGAACACACACCTTCAGCTACATAGCTGGCTACAGAACACACACCTTCAGCTACATAGCTGGCTACAGAACACACACGTTCAGCTACATAGCTGGCTACAGAACACACACGTTCAGCTACATAGCTGGCTACAGAACACACACGTTCAGCTACGTAACTGGCTACAGAACACACACCTTCAGCTACATAGCTGGCTACAGAACACACACCTTCAGCTACGTAGCTGGCTAAAGAACACACACAAAAGGCAAGGTACACTAACACACACACCTTCAGCTACGTAGCTGGCTACTTCACACACACACCTTCAGCTACGTAGCTGGCTACTTCACACACACACCTTCAGCTACGTAGCTGGCTACTTCACACACACACACACACCTTCAGATACATAGCTGGCTACTTCACACACACAGCTTCAGATACGTAGCTGGCTACATCACACACACCTTCAGCTATGCACCTGGTTACAAATCAAACCGTAATTGTCACATGTACCAAATACAACAGGTGTAGACCTTTGTTAAGGGATTGGTTATCAATAATGACTAATTATGTATACATTTCAATCAGGACCGACTCATCAGAACACTAATTATGTATACATTTCAATCAGGACCGACTCATCAGAATACTCATTATGTATACATTTCAATCAGGACCGACTCATCAGATTAATAATTATGTATACATTTCAATCAGGACCGACTCATCAGATTAATAATTATGTATACATTTCAATCAGGACCGACTCATCAGAATACTAATTATGTATACATTTCAATCAGGACCGACTCATCAGAACACTAATTATGTATACATTTCAATCAGGACTGACTCATCAGAATACTATGTTACTGTATATGTACTAATCAGAATACTACTATGTTACTGTATATGTACTAATCAGAATACTATTATGTTACTGTATATGTACTAATCAGAATACTATTATGTTACTGTATATGTACTAATCAGAATACTATTATGTTACTGTATATGTACTAATCAGAATACTATTATGTTACTGTATATGTACTAATCAGAATACTATTATGTTACTGTATATGTACTAATCAGAATACTATTATGTTACTGTATATGTACTAATCAGAATACTATTATGTTACTGTATATGTACTAATCAGAATACTATTATGTTACTGTATATGTACTAATCAGAATACTATTATGTTACTGTATACGTACTAATCAGAATACTATTATGTTACTGTATACGTACTAATCAGAATACTATTCTGTTACTGTATATGTACTAATCATCAGAATACTATTCTGTTACTGTATATGTACTAATCAGAATACTATTATGTTACTGTATATGTACTAATCAGAATACTATTATGTTACTGTATATGTACTAATCAGAATACTACTATGTTACTGTATATGTACTAATCAGAATACTATTATGTTACTGTATATGTACTAATCAGAATACTATTATGTTACTGTATATGTACTAATCAGAATACTATTATGTTACTGTATATGTACTAATCAGAATACTATTATGTTACTGTATATGTACTAATCAGAATACTATTATGTTACTGTATATGTACTAATCAGAATACTATTATGTTACTGTATATGTACTAATCAGAATACTATTATGTTACTGTATATGTACTAATCAGAATACTATTATGTTACTGTATATGTACTAATCAGAATACTACTATGTTACTGTATATGTACTAATCAGAATACTATTATGTTACTGTATACGTACTAATCAGAATACTATTATGTTACTGTATACGTACTAATCAGAATACTATTCTGTTACTGTATACATACTAATCAGAATACTATTATGTTACTGTATATGTACTAATCAGAATACTATTATGTTACTGTATATGTACTAATCAGAATACTACTATGTTACTGTATATGTACTAATCAGAATACTATTATGTTACTGTATATGTACTAATCAGAATACTATTATGTTACTGTATATGTACTAATCAGAATACTATTATGTTACTGTATATGTACTAATCAGAATACTATTATGTTACTGTATATGTACTAATCAGAATACTATTATGTTACTGTATATGTACTAATCAGAATACTATTATGTTACTGTATATGTACTAATCAGAATAATACTATGTTACTGTATATTGTTGTGGAATAATCAGAATTTGTTGGTAACATAGGTAAGATGTTTTATATTCATCATATGTTTGTAAGTTACTTCTCATCAGAATGTTATTTTTGTATAATACTGTGGCGGGGTTGCAGTTATCTGTTCTATGTCAAGACTAAGTTGCATGGGCCGCAGAGAGGGGGAGAGGTCAATGTGTGGGCCGCAGAGAGGAGAGAGGTCAAGGTGTGGGCCGCAGAGAGGGGAGAGGTCAATGTGTGGGCCGCAGAGAGGGGAGAGGTCAATGTGTGGGCCGCAGAGAGGGGAGAGGTCAATGTGTGGGCCGCAGAGAGGGGAGAGGTCAAGGTGTGGGCCGCAGAGAGGGGAGAGGTCAATGTGTGGGCCGCAGAGAGGGGAGAGGTCAAAGTGTCATCATGTGTAAACATATCTTTTGCTCCACTGTGTCTGTGCCAGTCACTCCCTACTTTTCCCATCGGGGAGAGGAGGATGGCAGTGTCTGGAATCATTCTATCCTCTCCGTGAGTTTGTCCAGGATTGGTTGTATTTAGAGTGGGTTGTATCTAAATGTCAATTTGATAAATGCCTGTTGATATGGAGGATTGGGTTTATGGTTCGGGGTTTGAGTAAGGAGACAAAGCTGAACGATTTATTATGTCTATGCTGTCTGACTATGTGTGTTCTTTGCTATTAAAGGATCTCAGTTGCAATGCAGAGGGGGGCTCTCTGAGAATTCATTGATAGACACTGAATTGATCTGAGAGTCACAGGGTTGTGATAAAGCACATATAATTAAAAATGGACGTTGATAACTAACTCTGACTTGTGTGTGGTTTGCGCTCATGATTAGGTAAATAGGGGAAATTTCCACGACAATATGTACTAATCCGAATACTATTATGTTACTGTATATGTACTAATCCGAATAATATTATGTTACTGTATATGTACTAATCAGAATACTATTATGTTACTGTATATGTACTAATCAGAATACTATTATGTTACTGTATACGTACTAATCAGAATACTATTATGTTACTGTATATGTACTAATCAGAATACTATTATGTTACTGTATACGTACTAATCAGAACACTATTATGTTACTGTATAGATGTATGAATTTTATTTTAATCCTAGTACTGAATATAATGTGTGTAATTATAATCAAGAATTAGAACAAAGACAGTCTGTTCCTTGGTAGAAACGAATGAACTTATCGTCAGACCGGCTAGAATGCTTATCTACACAGGGAGTCCTTGGCCTGGTCGTAAATGATCTAAACCGGCGAGGGAACGATGTAGGAAGGCTTGTGAACTATAATGACTTCATTTTCAGTTTATAACCTGTTGTAAATTGTATCATGTTCAGCACTCTCGAGAATAAACTCTATTGCCTTAGTTTGAGACTGGTCTCTGCCCATTTTATGCAAATAAGTATCTTACAAATCCTTAGAAATGGGCTGAGTATTAATTGAATTGGTTAATAAATATATAGGAATTTAATTCCTCTAACAACCTTCCAGTGAAATGCTGACTGACAAGCCCTTAACCAACCATGTGGTTTAATGGTTTACCAACAATAAGAAATAAAAGTAACAAATACAGGACACACACAAAGACAAGGACACACAAAGACAAGGTACACACACACATCACACACACACACACACACACACACACACACACACACACACACACACACCATCAGCTATGAACCTGGTTACAGGACACACACAAAGGTACACCAACACACACACACACACACACCATCAGCTATGAACCTGGTTACAGGACACACACAAAGGCACACCAACACACATACTAACCCTCCAACACACTGATCTACACAATCCAATTGAACTGTTTATTTGACAGGATCTTGACATTATAAGACAGTAAACTACTAGCTAGTATAGCAGGCTGTGAATAAAGACCTGAACCCCTGGCCTGGTCTCCCTCTCCCGTAGCTGGAGTCTGGAGAGGGGACACCTGACAAGGTAACGCTGACACTCCGCTGGGGACACCTGACAAGGTAACGCTGACACTCCGCTGGGGACACCTGACAAGGTAACGGTGACCCTCCGCTGGGGACACCTGACAAGGTAACGGTGACCCTCCGCTGGGGACACCTGACAAGGTAACGCTGACACTCCGCTGGGGACACCTGACAAGGTAACGCTGACACTCCGCTGGGGACACCTGACAAGGTAACGCTGACACTCCGCTGGGGACAGACTGGTTGAATCCACGCTGTTTCCACGTCATTTCAACAACGGAAATCTACGTGATGAAATTTAATCAACATGGAGAACTGATTTGGAAAAGCTGATGTGACACGGTTCAAATACTTGTTGATTTAATTTTTTTATTTCACCTTTATTTAACCAGGTAGGCTAGTTGAGGAGCAAGTTCTCATTTACAATTGCGACCTGGCCAAGATAAAGCAAAGCAGTGCGACACATACAACAACACAGAGTCACACATGGAATAAACAATAAACAAGCCAATAACACAATAAACAAGTCAATGACGCAGTAGAAAAAAAGAAAGTCTATATACAGTGTGTGCAAAAGGCATGAAATAGGCAATAGGAGAGAATATTTACAATTTAGCAGATTAACACTGGAGTGATAAATGAGCAGATGATGATGTGCAAGTAGAGATACTGGTGTGCAAAAGAGCAGAAAAGTAAATAAAATAAAAACAGTATGGGGATGAGGTAGGTAGATTGGGTGGGCTATTTACAGATGGACTATGTACAGCTGCAGCGATCGGTTAGCTGCTCAGATAGTAGATGTTTGAAGTTGGTGAGGGAGATAAAAGTCTCCAACTTCAGCAATTTTTGCAATTCGTTCCAGTCACTGGCAGCAGAGAACTGGAAGGAAAGGCGGCCAAATGAGGTATTGGCTTTGGGGATGATCAGTGAGATACAACTGCTGGAGCGCATGCTACGGGTGGGTGTTGTTATCGTGACCAGTGAACTGAGATAAGACGGAGCTTTACCTAGCATGGACTTGTAGATAACCTGGAGCCAGTGGGTCTGGCGATGAATATGTAGCGAGGGCCAGCCGACTAGAGCATTCAGGTCGCAGGAGACGGGTGGCATAAGGTGATTTGGTAACAAAACGGATGGCACTGTGATAAACTGCATCCAGTTTGCTGAGTAGAGTATTGGAAGCTATTTTGTAGATGACATCACCGAAGTAGAGGATCGGTAGGATAGTCAGTTTTACTAAGGTAAGTTTGGCGGCGTGAGTGAAGGAGGCTTTGTTGCGAAATAGGAACCAGCAACAGGGCTGGTTACTGAACCAGCAACAGGGAACAGGGCTGGTTACTCAACCAGCAACAGGGCTGGTTACTCAACCAGCAACAGGGCTGGTTACTCAACCAGCAACAGGGCTGGTTACTCAACCAGCAACAGGGCTGGTTACTCAACCAGCAACAGGGCTGGTTACTCAACCAGCAACAGGGCTGGTTACTCAACCAGCAACAGGGCTGGTTACTCAACCAGCAACAGGGCTGGTTACTCAACCAGCAACAGGGCTGGTTACTCAACCAGCAACAGGGCTGGTTACTCAACAGCAACAGGGCTGGTTACTCAACCAGCAACAGGGCTGGTTACTCAACCAGCAACAGGGCTGGTTACTCAACCAGCAACAGGGCTGGTTACTCAACCAGCAACAGGGCTGGTTACTCAACCAGCAACAGGGCTGGTTACTCAACCAGCAACAGGGCTGGTTACTCACCCAGCAACAGGGCTGGTTACTCACCCAGCAACAGGGCTGGTTACTCACCCAACAGCAACAGGGCTGGTTACTCACCCAGCAACAGGGCTGGTTACTCAACCAGCAACAGGGCTGGTTACTCAACCAGCAACAGGGCTGGTTACTCAACCAGCAACAGGGCTGGTTACTCAACCAGCAACAGGGCTGGTTACTCAACCAGCAACAGGGCTGGTTACTCAACCAGCAACAGGGCTGGTTACTCACCCAGCAACAGGGCTGGTTACTCACCAGCAACAGGGCTGGTTACTCACCAGCAACAATATACTTTTCATGCTGAATAAACTGAAATCATGATGAAGTTATTCAAATGTATTGAACAGTGCTGTATTGTATGTGTAGTTATGTATAGTAAATGTATTGTATGTATAGTTATGTATAGTAAATGTATTGAACAGTGCTGTATTGTATGTATAGTAAATGTATTGAACAGTGCTGTATTGTATGTATAGTAAATGTATTGAACAGTGCTGTATTGTATGTGTAGTTATGTATAGTAAATGTATTGTATGTATAGTTATGTATAGTAAATGTATTGAACAGTGCTGTATTGTATGTATAGTAAATGTATTGAACAGTAGCTGTATTGTATGTGTAGTTATGTATAGTAAATGTATATGTGAACATGTATAGTTATGTATAGTAAATGTATTGAGCAGTGCTGTATTGTATGTATAGTTATGTATAGTAAATGTACTGAACAGTGCTGTGCTTTTACAGGTGTCCATGTTGACAAACCATAAAAAGTGTTCTGTTGTCTCTTTAAAAATAAACTAAATCACTTGTTTCATCTTAGATTATAAAAAAGCATCACGAGTCTCATTTCACAATTAGAATTTTTATTACATCACACTTTCAAGAAAAGAATCACGAAACTGAAATGAAACCACAACAGGTTTTCCCCGACGAAAGGACGTCTAAGATGTGAAACTAATTCCCAGAGATCTGTGTCACTACAACTGAAACAAAAATTTTTTTTAAGCTAAAATCTAATCTTGCTGTCCGATAAGAGTCAGAACGAAAGACCTTTGGGTTAACCACTGAAGAAACTTGTTGTTTTAACTCCTGGGCCTATTAATCCTGATCAAGTAAAACTCCCGTCCCCTAGCAGTCCTGGTGTGTATCCACTAACAACTCAATGGAACCAAACAGAATCATAGGGAACGAAACGGACAGGGACTAACTTTCATTTTTCACAATACTTTCAAAAACTTTCATTTTTTTGTTGCAAAACATTTTCAGTTGCACAACGTTATGTCTATGGTCTAAAAACGTTTCACTACAGCGTGGTACTAAAGAATTAGAATCAGTTTTAACTCCAGTCCTTACTGTTTGTTCTCATGTTGTGCGAACTGGACCCACTGGTTCCAGTTGTTTTCATGGGGTAAAACCTGTCCTAGACGCAGACAGCAGTCGATGGTCGGCTCATAGAACACAGTGGTCGTCTCAGCCGGTCTTACCCCCGTCTCCTCCAGCCTTACCCCCGTCTCCTCCAGCCTCACCCCCGTCTCTCCCTCTCTCTCCTCCCCCACCATGAGGACGGCGGCTGGGCGGGAGAAGAGGGAGGGTTTGGGACGTCTGGTCACGTACTTCTTCTTGATACAGCCCAACTCAACGAGGGCCTGAGGGGAGGAGAGAGGAGGAGCAGAGGAGGGACGGGGAGAGGAGCAGGAGAGGGGGAGAGGAGCAGGGAGGGGGAGAGAGGAGCAGAGGAGGGAGGGGGAGAGGAGCAGAGGAGGGACGGGGAGAGGGCAGGAGGGGGAGAGGAGCAGAGGAGGGAGGGAGGGAGAGGAGGGAGGGGGGGAGAGGGCAGGAGAGGAGGGATGGGGGAGAGGAGCAGGAGAGGGGGGAGGGAGGGACAAGGAGAGGAACAGGAGAGGAGGGACGGGGAGAGGAACAGGAGAGGAGGGACGGGAGAGGAGCAGGAGAGGAAGGGACGGGGAGAGGAGCAGGAGAGGAGGGGCGGGGAGAGAGGAGCAGGAGACGAGGGACGGGAGAGGAGCAGGAGAGGAGGGACAGGGAGAGGAGCAGGAGAGGAGCAGGAGAGGAGGGACGGGGAGAGGAGCAGGAGAGGAGGGACGGGGAGAGGAGCAGGAGAGGAGGGACGGGAGAGGAGCAGGAGAGGAGGGACGGGAGAGGAGCAGGAGAGGAGGGGGGGGAGAGGAGCAGGAGAGGAGGGACAGGGAGAGGAGCAGGAGAGGAGGGACGGGAGAGGAGCAGGAGAGGAGGGACGGGGAGAGGAGCAGGAGAGGAGGGACGGGGAGAGGAGCAGGAGAGGAGGAACGGGGAGAGGAGCAGGAGAGGAGGGACGGGAAGAGGAGCAGGAGAGAGGGACGGGAAGAGGAGCAGGAGAGGAGGGACGGGGAGAGGAGCAGGAGAGGAGGGACGGGGAGAGGAGCAGGAGAGGAGGGACGGGGAGAGGAGCAGGAGAGGAGGGACAGGGGAGAGGAGCAGGAGAGGAGGACGGGGAGAGGAGCAGGAGAGGAGGGACGGGGAGAGGAGCAGGAGAGGAGGGACAGGGGGAGAGGAGGGACGGGGAGAGGAGCAGGAGAGGAGGGACGGGGAGAGGAGCAGGAGAGGAGGGACGGGGAGAGGAGCAGGAGAGGAGGGACGGGGGAGGAGCAGGAGAGGAGGGACGGGGAGAGGAGCAGGAGAGGAGGGACGGGGAGAGGAGCAGGAGAGGAGGGACGGGGAGAGGAGCAGGAGAGGAGGGACGGGGAGAGGAGCAGGAGAGGAGGGACGGGGAGAGGAGCAGGAGAGGAGGGACGGGGAGAGGAGCAGGAGAGGAGGGACGGGGAGAGGAGCAGGAGAGGAGGGACGGGGAGAGGAGCAGGAGAGGAGGGACGGGGAGAGGAGCAGGAGAGGAGGGACAGGGGAGAGGAGCAGGAGAGGAGGGACGGGGAGAGAGAAGGACCAGAGGAGGAGGGGAGGAACAGAAGGAGGGACAGGAGCAGAAGAGGAGGGACGGGAGAAAGAAGGACCAGGAGGAGGGGAGGAACAGGAGGGACAGGGAGAGATTAACATGAGTGAACCTGACCAGTACTGGTGATGTCAGCAGCTGTGAAGGAGCAGGAGAGGAGGAGGAGGGGAGAGATGAAGAGTGAACCTGACCAGTACTGGTGATGTCAGCAGCTGTGAAGGAGCAGGAGAGGAGGAGGAGGGGAGAGATGAACGTGAGTGAACCTGACCAGTACTGGTGATGTCAGCAGCTGTGAAGGAGCAGGAGAGGAGGAGGAGGGGAGAGATGAACGTGAGTGAACCTGACCAGTACTGGGGATGTCAGCAGCTGTGAAGGAGCAGGAGAGGAGGAGGAGGGGAGAGATGAACATGAGTGAACCTGACCAGTACTGGTGATGTCAGCAGCTGTGAAGGAGCAGGTGCTTACTTACCTTTCCTCTGTTGTATACAATTATCTTTTGTCATTTTAAATGCAATAAATTGCCATTCAAACAATAACTATTTTCTAATGAACTCAACCTTGAAGTCAATGATCAGCTGATCTAGTCTACATCCCAGCTGATCTAGTCTACATCCCCGATGATCAGCTGATCTAGTCTACATCCCGATGATCAGCTGATCTAGCCTACATCCCAGCTGATCTAGTCTACATCCCCGATGATCAGCTGATCTAGTCTACATCCCCGATGATCAGCTGATCTAGTCTACATCCCCGATGATCAGCTGATCTAGTCTACATCCCCGATGATCAGCTGATCTAGTCTACATCCCCGATGATCAGCTGATCTAGCCTACATCCCCGATGATCAGCTGATCTAGCCTACATCCCCGATGATCAGCTGATCTAGCCTACATCCCCGATGATCAGCTGATCTAGCCTACATCCCCGCTGATCAGCTGATCTAGTCTACATCCAAGCTGATCTAACCTACATCCCAGATGATCAGCTGATCTAGCCTACATCCCAACTGATCTAACCTACATCCCCGATGATCAGCTGATCTAGCCTACATCCCGATGATCAGCTGATCTAGCCTACATCCCGATGATCAGCTGATCTAGCCTACATCCCGATGATCAGCTGATCTAGCCTACATCCCGATGATCAGCTGATCTAGCCTACATCCCGATGATCAGCTGATCTAGCCTACATCCCGATGATCAGCTGATCTAGTCTACATCCCCGATGATCTAGTCTACATCCCCGATGATCAGCTGATCTAGCCTACACCCTGCTGATCAGCTGATCTAGCCTACATCCCAGCTGATCTAGTCTACATCCCAGCTGATCTAACCTACATCCCAGATGATCAGCTGATCTAGCCTACATCCCGATGAAGCTGATCTAGCCTACATCCCGATGATCAGCTGATCTAGCCTACATCCCGATGATCAGCTGATCTAGCCTACATCCCGATGATCAGCTGATCTAGCCTACATCCCGATGATCAGCTGATCTAGTCTACATCCCCGATGATCTAGTCTACATCCCCGATGATCAGCTGATCTAGTCTACATCCCCGATGATCAGCTGATCTACACTACATCCCTGCTGATCAGCTGATCTAGTCTACATCCCAGCGGATCTAGTCTACATCCCAGCGGATCTAGTCTACATCCCAGCGGATCTAGTCTACATCCCAGCGGATCTAGTCTACATCCCAGCGGATCTAGTCTACATCCCAGCGGATCTAGTCTACATCCCAGCGGATCTAGTCTACATCCCAGCGGATCTAGTCTACATCCCAGCGGATCTAACCTACATCCCAGATGATCAGCTGATCTAGCCTACATCCCAGCTGATCTAACCTACATCCCCGATGATCAGCTGATCTAGTCTACATCCCCGATGATCAGCTGATCTAGTCTACATCCCCGATGATCAGCTGATCTAGTCTACATCCCCCGATGATCAGCTGATCTAGTCCACATCACAAGAAAATGGCTATATTAAAAATAAAAAAAATAAAAAAATGTGAATTTGGCTATAGAAGGAGTAGAAATGGAATGAGGTTTAATTTTTGGGAATGCTGTTGAATGGAATGAGGTTTAATTTTTGGGAATGCTGTTGAATGGAATGAGGTTTAATTTTGGGGAATGCTGTTGAATGGAATGAGGTTCCACATTTTGGGAATGCTGTTGAATGGAATGGCTACATTTTAAAATGCTGTTGAATGAAATGAGGTTTAATTTTTGGGAATGCTGTTGAATGGAATGAGGTTTAATTTTTGGGAATGCTGTTGAATGGAATGACGGTAAAATATTTATATATATATATTTAGCAGCTGCCCCACCAAAGGTCTGTGCACGGCCCTGGTGTGGTTGTCGTTCCTACCTGCACGAGGTCCAGTACCACCACTGGCTGCAAGACCCCTCTGTAGTGTTCCAGTAAGACGTGTTCTGGTAAACCGGGCCGGGTCATGATGTGGTAAAGGACAGCGTCCAGCATGCCTTTGCACACCGGCCTGTTCAGACTGCCGTCCACGATACGCCACGGACGACTGACGAACGACACGTCACACACGCCGCCGCTGTTGTCCTCTTCCTCGCGCAGTCCGCTAGCTTCACCATCCTCTTCCTCGGGCAGACCGCTAGCTTCACCATCCTCTTCCTCAGCTAGAGATGAAAATGGCTTCTCGCCGTCGCCCTCTGAGGAAAATAAAAAACACGATGAAACACACCGGTGAACAGATCGGGGGTCAGCTGTAGTCTGGGTAACGGGGTCAGCTGTAGTCTGGGTAACGGGGTCAGCTGTAGTCTGGGTAACGGGGCCAGCTGTAGTCTGGGTAACGGGGGTCAGCTGTAGTCTGGGTAACGGGGTCAGCTGTAGTCTGGGTAACGGGGTCAGCTGTAGTCTGGGTAACGGGGTCAGCTGTAGTCTGGGTAACGGGGTCAGCTGTAGTCTGGGTAACGGGGTCAGCTGTAGTCTGGGTAACGGGGTCAGCTGTAGTCTGGGTAACGGGGTCAGCTGTAGTCTGGGTAACGGGGTCAGCTGTAGTCTGGGTAACGGGGTCAGCTGTAGTCTGGGTAACGGGGTCAGCTGTAGTCTGGGTAACGGGGTCAGCTGTAGTCTGGGTAACGGGGGGTCAGCTGGGTAACGGGGTAGTCTGGGTAACGGGGTCAGCTGTAGTCTGGGTAACGGGGTCAGCTGTAGTCTGGGTAACGGGGTCAGCTGTAGTCTGGGTAACGGGGTCAGCTGTAGTCTGGGTTAACGGGGTCAGCTGTAGTCTGGGTAACGGGGTCAGCTGTAGTCTGGGTAACGGGGGGTCAGCTGTAGTCTGGGTAGTCGGGGTCAGCTGTAGTCTGGGTAACGGGGTCAGCTGTAGTCTGGGTAACGGGGTCAGCTGTAGTCTGGGTCTAACGGGGTCAGCTGTAGTCTGGGTAACGGGGTCAGCTGTAGTCTGGGTAACGGGGTCAGCTGTAGTCTGGGTAACGGGGTCAGCTGTAGTCTGGGTTAAACGGGGTCAGCTGTAGTCTGGTTAACGGGGTCAGCTGTAGTCTGGGTAACGGGGTCAGCTGTAGTCTGGGTAACGGGGTCAGCTGTAGTCTGGGTAACGGGGTCAGCTGTAGTCTGGGTAACGGGGTCAGCTGTAGTCTGGGTAACGGGGTCAGCTGTAGTCTGTAACGGGGGTCAAGTCTGGGTAACGGGGTCAGCTGTAGTCTGGGTAACGGGGTCAGCTGTAGTCTGGTTAACGGGGTCAGCTGTAGTCTGGGTAACGGGGTCAGCTGTAGTCTGGTTAACGGGGGCCAGCTGTAGTCTGGGTAACGGGGTCAGCTGTAGTCTGGGTAACGGGGTCAGCTGTAGTCTGGTAACGGGGTCAGCTGTAGTCTGGGGGTCAGCTGTAGTCTGGGTAACGGGGTCAGCTGTAGTCTGGGTAACGGGGTCAGCTGTAGTCTGGGTAACGGGGTCAGCTGTAGTCTGGGTAACGGGGTCAGCTGTAGTCTGGGTAACGGGGTCAGCTGTAGTCTGGGTAACGGGGTCAGCTGTAGTCTGGGTAACGGGGGTCAGCTGTAGTCTGGGTAACGGGGTCAGCTGTAGTCTGGGTAACGGGGGGGTCAGCTGTAGTCTGGTTAACGGGGTCAGCTGTAGTCTGGGTAACGGGGTCAGCTGTAGTCTGGGTATCGGGGTCAGCTGTAGTCTGGGTAACGGGGTCAGCTGTAGTCTGGGTAACGGGGTCAGCTGTAGTCTGGGTAACGGGGTCAGCTGTAGTCTGGGTAACGGGGTCAGCTGTAGTCTGGTTAACGGGGTCAGCTGTAGTCTGGGTAACGGGGTCAGCTGTAGTCTGGGTAACGGGGTCAGCTGTAGTCTGGGTAACGGGGTCAGCTGTAGTCTGGGTAACGGGGTCAGCTGTAGTCTGGGTAACGGGGTCAGCTGTAGTCTGGGTCTCAGCTGTAGTCTGGGTAACGGGGGTCAGCTGTAGTCTGGGTAACGGGGGTCAGCTGTAGTCTGGGTAACGGGGTCAGCTGTAGTCTGGGTAACGGGGGGTCAGCTGTAGTCTGGTTAACGGGGTCAGCTGTAGTCTCAGTGGTCTGGTTAACGGGGTCAGCTGTAGTCTCAGTGGTCTGGTTAACGGGGTCAGCTGTAGTCTCAGTGGTCTGGTTAACGGGGTCAGCTGTAGTCTCAGTGGTCTGGTTAACGGGGTCAGCTGTAGTCTCAGTGGTCTGGTTAACGGGGTCAGCTGTAGTCTCAGTGGTCTGGTTAACGGGGTCAGCTGTAGTCTCAGTGGTCTGGTTAACGGGGTCAGCTGTAGTCTCAGTGGTCTGGTTAACGGGGGTCTCAGTGGCTGTAGTCTCAGTGGTCAGTGGTCTGGTTAACGGGGTCAGCTGTAGTCTCAGTGGTCTGGTTAACGGGGTCAGCTGTAGTCTCAGTGGTCTGGTTAACGGGGTCAGCTGTAGTCTCAGTGGTCTGGTTAACGGGGTCAGCTGTAGTCTCAGTGGTCTGGTTAACGGGGTCAGCTGTAGTCTCAGTGGTCTGGTTAACGGGGGCTCAGTCTCAGTGGTCTGGTTAACGGGGTCAGCTGTAGTCTCAGTGGTCTGGTTAACGGGGTCAGCTGTGGTCTCAGTGGTAACTGGTCTAACGGGGTCAGCTGTAGTCTCAGTGGTCTGGTTAACGGGGTCAGCTCTCAGTGGTCTGGTTAACGGGGGTCAGCTGTAGTCTCAGTGGTCTGGTTAACGGGGTCAGCTGTAGTCTCAGTGGTCTGGTTAACGGGGTCAGCTGTAGTCTCAGTGGTCTGGTTAACGGGGTCAGCTGTAGTCTCAGTGGTCTCAGCTGGTTAACGGGGTCAGCTGTAGTCTCAGTGGTCTGGTTAACGTGGTCAGTCTCAGTGGTCTGGTTAACGGGGTCAGCTGTAGTCTCAGTGGTCTGGTTAACGGGGTCAGCTGTGGTCTCAGTGGTCTGGGGGGTCAGCTGTAGTCTCAGTGGTCTGGTTAACGGGGTCAGCTGTGGTCTCAGTTAACGGGGTCAGCTGTAGTCTCAGTGGTCTGGTTAACGGGGTCAGCTGTGGTCTGGTTAACGGGGTCAGCTGTAGTCTCAGTGGTCTGGTTAACGTGGTCAGCTGTCTCAGTGGTCTAGTTAACGGGGGTCAGCTGTAGTCTCAGTGGTCTGGTTAACGGGGTCAGCTGTGGTCTAGTTAACGGGGTCAGCTGTAGTCTCAGTGGTCTGGTTAACGGGGTCAGCTGTGGTCTAGTTAACGGGGGTCAGCTGTAGTCTCAGTGGTCTGGTTAACGGGGTCAGCTGTGGTCTGGTTAACGGGGGTCAGCTGTAGTCTCAGTGGTCTGGTTAACGGGGGGTCAGCTGTGGTCTGGTTAACGGGGGTCAGCTGTAGTCTGGTTAACGGGGTCAGCTGTAGTCTGGTTAACGGGGGTCAGCTGTAGTCTGGTTAACGGGGGTCAGCTGTGTCTCAGTGGTCTGGTTAACGGGGGTCAGCTGTAGTCTGGTTAACGGGGGTCAGTCTGTGGTCTGGTTAACGGGGTCAGCTGTAGTCTGGTTAACGGGGTCAGCTGTGTCTCAGTGGTCTGGTTAACGGGGTCAGCTGTAGTCTGGTTAACGGGGTCAGCTGTCTCAGTGGTCTGGTTAACGGGGTCAGCTGTAGTCTGGTCTGGTTAACGGGGTCAGCTGTCAGTCTGGTTAACGGGGGGGTCAGCTGTGGTCTGGTTAACGGGGTCAGCTGTCAGTGGTCTGGTTAACGGGGTCAGCTGTAGTCTGGTTAACGGGGTCAGCTGTAGTCTGGTTAACAGGGGTCAGCTGTAGTCTGGTTAACGGGGTCAGCTGTGTCTCAGTGGTCTGGTTAACGGGGTCAGCTGTGGTCTGGTTAACGGGGTCAGCTGTCAGTCTGGTTAACGGGGTCAGCTGTAGTCTGGTTAACGGGGTCAGCTAGTAGTGGTCTGGTTCAGCTGTAGTCGGGGTCAGCTGTGTCTGGTTAACGGGGTCAGCTGGGTCAGCTGTAGTCTGGTCAGCTTAACGGGGTCAGCTGTGGTCTGGTTAACGGGGTCAGCTGTAGTCTCAGTGGTCTGGTTAACGGGGTCAGCTGTAGTCTCAGTGGTCTGGTTAACGGGGTCAGCTGTAGTCTCAGTGGTCTGGTTAACGGGGTCAGCTGTAGTCTCAGTGGTCTGGTTAACGGGGTCAGCTGTAGTCTCAGTGGTCTGGTTAACGGGGTCAGCTGTAGTCTCAGTGGTCTGGTTAACGGGGTCAGCTGTAGTCTCAGTGGTCTGGTTAACGGGGTCAGCTGTAGTCTCAGTGGTCAGCTGTGGGTTAACTGTAGTCTCAGTGGTCTGGTAACGGGGTCAGCTGTGGTCTAGTTAACGGGGTCAGCTGTAGTCTCAGTGGTCTGGTTAACGGGGTCAGCTGTAGTCTCAGTGGTCTGGTTAACGGGGTCAGCTGTAGTCTCAGTGGTCTGGTTAACGGGGTCAGCTGTAGTCTCAGTGGTCTGGTTAACGGGGTCAGCTGGGTTAACGGGGTCAGCTGTAGTCTCAGTGGTCTGGTTAACGGGGTCAGCTGTAGTCTCAGTGGTGGTCTGGTTAACGGGGTCAGCTGTAGTCTCAGTGGTCTGGTTAACGGGGTCAGCTGTAGTCTCAGTAACGGGGTCAGCTGTAGTCTCAGTGGTCTGGTTAACGGGGTCAGCTGTGGTCTAGTTAACGGGGTCAGCTGTAGTCTCAGTGGTCTGGTTAACGGGGTCAGCTGTGGTCTAGTTAACGGGGTCAGCTGTAGTCTCAGTGGTCTGGTTAACGGGGTCAGCTGTGGTCTAGTTAACGGGGTCAGCTGTAGTCTCAGTGGTCTGGTTAACGGGGTCAGCTGTGGTCTAGTTAACGGGGTCAGCTGTAGTCTCAGTGGTCTGGTTAACGGGGTCAGCTGTGGTCTAGTTAACGGGGTCAGCTGTAGTCTCAGTGGTCTGGTTAACGGGGTCAGCTGTGGTCTAGTTAACGGGGGGGGTCAGCTGTAGTCTCAGTGGTCTGGTTAACGGGGTCAGCTGTGGTCTAGTTAACGGGGGTCAGCTGTAGTCTCAGTGGTCTGGTTAACGTGGTCAGCTGTGGTCTAGTTAACGGGGTCAGCTGTAGTCTCAGTGGTCTGGTTAACGGGGTCAGCTGTGGTCTAGTTAACGGGGGTCAGCTGTAGTCTCAGTGGTCTGGTTAACGGGGTCAGCTGTGGTCTAGTTAACGGGGGTCAGCTGTAGTCTCAGTGGTCTGGTTAACGGGGTCAGCTGTGGTCTAGTTAACGGGGTCAGCTGTAGTCTCAGTGGTCTGGTTAACGGGGTCAGCTGTGGTCTAGTTAACGGGGTCAGCTGTAGTCTGGTTAACGGGGTCAGCTGTAGTCTGGTTAACGGGGCCAGCTGTAGTCTGGTTAACGGGGTCAGCTGTAGTCTGGTTAACGGGGGTCAGCTGTAGTCTGGTTAACGGGGTCAGCTGTCTGGTTAACGGGGTCTGGTCTTAACGGGGTCAGCTGTCAGCTGTAGTCTGGTTAATGGGGGTCAGCTGTAGTCTGGTTAACGGGGTCAGCTGTAGTCTGGTTAACGGGGTCAGCTGTAGTCTGGTTAACGGGGGCCAGCTGTAGTCTGGTTAACGGGGCCAGCTGTAGTCTGGTTAACGGGGCCAGCTGTAGTCTGGTTAACGGGGCCAGCTGTAGTCTGGTTAACGGGGTCAGCTGTAGTCTGGTTAACGTCTGGGGGTCAGCTGTAGTCTGGTTAACGGGGGTCAGCTGTAGTCTGGTTAACGGGGTCAGCTGTAGTCTGGTTAACGGGGTCAGCTGTAGTCTGGTTAACGGGGTCAGCTGTAGTCTGGTTAACGGGGTCAGCTGTAGTCTGGTTAACGGGGTCAGCTGTAGTCTGGTTAACGGGGTCAGCTGTAGTCTGGTTAACGGGGTCAGCTGTAGTCTGGTTAACGGGGTCAGCTGTAGTCTGGTTAACGGGGTCAGCTGTAGTCTGGTTAACGGGGTCAGCTGTAGTCTGGTTAACGGGGTCAGCTGTAGTCTGGTTAACGGGGTCAGCTGTAGTCTGGTTAACGGGGGTCAGCTGTAGTCTGGTTAACGGGGGGGTCAGCTGTAGTCTGGTTAACGGGGTCAGCTGTAGTCTGGTTAACGGGGTCAGCTGTAGTCTGGTTAACGGGGTCAGCTGTAGTCTGGTTAACGGGGTCAGCTGTAGTCTGGTTAACGGGGTCAGCTGTAGTCTGGTTAACGGGGTCAGCTGTAGTCTGGTTAACGGGGTCAGCTGTAGTCTGGTTAACGGGGGTCAGCTGTAGTCTGGTTAACGGGGTCAGCTGTAGTCTGGTTAACGGGGTCAGCTGTAGTCTGGTTAACGGGGTCAGCTGTAGTCTGGTTAACGGGGTCAGCTGTAGTCTGGTTAACGGGGCCAGCTGTAGGGGTCAGCTGTAGTCTGGTTAACGGGGTCAGCTGTAGTCTGGTTAACGGGGTCAGCTGTAGTCTGGTTAACGGGGTCAGCTGTAGTCTGGTTAACGGGGTCAGCTGTAGTCTCACCTGTGCTCTGTCTGTCTCAATGGTAGATGATGGTTCCTCTTGTACCCTCTCTTCTTCTTTCTCTTCCTCCTCCTCTCTCCTCTTCATCCATCTCTCCTCTGCAGTCTCGTTCCTGTCTTTCTCTTCAGGCTGCATCTTCTCTCCTCCTCCGGTGTCTCCTCCCTCTTCTCAACCTCCTCCTCCTCCGGTGTCTCCTCCCTCTTCTCAACCTCCTCTTCCTCCATCAGCGTTTCTCTTCTGCCTCTCTTACTACGTGGTTCCTGCTCTCTGGGGGCCACCATTCTTCTCTTGCGGAGGAGGGGGTTGTGGTGCTTTCTGTCCCCAAAGGCAGAGGCTCCTCGCTGGGCTTGGTGTGGCCGGTCTCTCTGCCTCTCTGTGGAGGTCAGTAGCCAGGGCTCAGCGTGACTCAGTAACACCAGACGCACTGAGCTCCCTCCCACCTCCAACACCAGCTCTTCCTCCAGCAAGTCCTATAGCCAATCACAGAGGAGAAAATTGACACATCAACCAATCACAGAGCAGAGGTACCTGTATGTTCTGTTTCAGTGTGTCTCTACCTGTCATGTTCTGTTTCAGTGTGTTTCAGTGTGTCTCACCTGTATGTTCTGTTTCAGTGTGTCTCTACCTGTATGTTCTGTTTCAGTGTGTCTCACCTGTATGTTCTGTTTCAGTGTGTTTCAGTGTGTCTCCACCTGTATGTTCTGTTTCAGTGTGTTTCAGTGTGTCTCCACCTGTATGTTCTGTTTCAGTGTGTTTCAGTGTGTCTCTACCTGTATGTTCTGTTTCAGTGTGTCTCAGTGTGTCTCCACCTGTATGTTCTGTTTCAGTGTGTCTCTACCTGTATGTTCTGTTTCAGTGTGTCTCTACCTGTATGTTCTGTTTCAGCTGTGTCTCCACCTGTCTGTTCTGTTTCAGTGTGTCTCTACCTGTATGTTCTGTTTCAGTGTGTTTCAGTGTGTCTCTACCTGTATGTTCTGTTTCAGTGTGTTTCAGTGTGTCTCTACCTGTATGTTCTGTTTCAGTGTGTTTCAGTGTGTCTCTACCTGTATGTTCTGTTTCAGTGTGTCTCCACCTGTATGTTCTGTTTCAGTGTGTCTCCACCTGTATGTTCTGTTTCAGTGTGTTTCAGTGTGTTTCAGTGTGTCTCCACCTGTATGTTCTGTTTCAGTGTGTTTCAGTGTGTCTCCACCTGTATGTTCTGTTTCAGTGTGTTTCAGTGTGTCTCTACCTGTATGTTCTGTTTCAGTGTGTCTCTACCTGTATGTTCTGTTTCAGTGTGTCTCTACCTGTATGTTCTGTTTCAGTGTGTTTCAGTGTGTCTCTACCTGTATGTTCTGTTTCAGTGTGTCTCTACATGTATGTTCTGTTTCAGTGTGTCTCTACCTGTATGTTCTGTTTCAGTGTGTTTCAGTGTGTCTCTACCTGTATGTTCTGTTTCAGTGTGTCTCCACCTGTGTGTTCTGTACCTGTGTTCTGTTTCAGTGTGTTTGTGTCTCTACCTGTGTGTTCTGTTTCAGTGTGTCTCCACCTGTATGTCCTGTTTCAGTGTGTCTCTACCTGTATGTTCTGTTTCAGTGTGTCTCCACCTGTATGTTCTGTTTCAGTGTGTCTCCACCTGTATGTGTTCTGTTTCAGTGTGTCTCTACCTGTATGTTCTGTTTCAGTGTGTTTCAGTGTGTCTCCACCTGTATGTTCTGTTTCAGTGTGTTTCAGTGTGTCTCTACCTGTGTGTTCTGTTTCAGTGTGTTTCAGTGTGTCTCTACCTGTATGTTCTGTTTCAGTCAGTGTGTCTCCACCTGTATGTTCTGTTTCAGTGTGTTTCAGTGTGTCTCTACCTGTATGTTCTGTTTCAGTGTGTCTCCACCTGTATGTTCTGTTTCAGTGTGTCTCCACCTGTATGTTCTGTTTCAGTGTGTCTCTACCTGTATGTTCTGTTTCAGTGTGTCTCTACCTGTATGTTCTGTTTCAGTGTGTTTCAGTGTGTCTCTACCTGTATGTTCTGTTTCAGTGTGTTTCAGTGTGTCTCTACCTGTATGTTCTGTTTCTGTGTGTTTCTGTTTCAGTGTGTTTCAGTGTGTCTACCTGTATGTTCTGTTTCAGTGTGTTTCAGTGTGTCTCTACCTGTATGTTCTGTTTCAGTGTGTTTCAGTGTGTCTACCTGTATGTTCTGTTTCAGTGTGTTTCAGTGTGTCTCTACCTGTATGTTCTGTTTCAGTGTGTTTCAGTGTGTCTCTACCTGTATGTTCTGTTTCAGTGTGTCTCTACCTGTATGTTCTGTTTCTGTTTCAGTGTGTCTCTACCTGTATGTTCTGTTTCAGTGTGTTTCAGTGTGTCTCTACCTGTATGTTCTGTTTCAGTGTGTTTCAGTGTGTCTCTACCTGTATGTTCTGTTTCAGTGTGTCTCTACCTGTATGTTCTGTTTCAGTGTGTTTCCACCTGTATGTTCTGTTTCAGTGTGTCTCTACCTGTATGTTCTGTTTCAGTGTGTCTCTACCTGTATGTTCTGTTTCAGTGTCTCTACCTGTATGTTCTGTTTCAGTGTGTCTCTACCTGTATGTTCTGTTTCAGTGTGTTTCAGTGTGTCTCTACCTGTATGTTCTGTTTCAGTGTGTTTCAGTGTGTCTCTACCTGTATGTTCTGTCTCAGTGTGTCTGTGTGTCTCTACCTGTATGTTCTGTCTCAGTGTGTCTCTACCTGTATGTTCTGTTTCAGTGTGTCTCTACCTGTATGTTCTGTTTCAGTGTGTCTCTACCTGTATGTTCTGTTTCAGTGTGTTTCAGTGTGTTTCAGTGTGTCTCAGTGTGTCTCCACCTGTATGTTCTGTTTCAGTGTGTCTCTACCTGTATGTTCTGTTTCAGTGTGTTTCAGTGTGTCTCTACCATGTGTGTGTCTCTACCTGTATGTTCTGTTTCAGTGTGTTTCAGTGTGTTTCAGTGTGTTTCAGTGTGTTTCAGTGTGTCTCTACCTGTATGTTCTGTTTCAGTGTGTTTCAGTGTGTCTCCACCTGTATGTTCTGTTTCAGTGTGTTTCAGTGTGTCTCTACCTGTATGTTCTGTTTCAGTGTGTCTCTACCTGTATGTTCTGTTTCAGTGTGTCTCTACCTGTATGTTCTGTTTCAGTGTGTCTCTACCTGTATGTTCTGTTTCAGTGTGTTTCAGTGTGTCTCTACCTGTATGTTCTGTTTCAGTGTGTTTCAGTGTGTCTCCACCTGTATGTTCTGTTTCAGTGTGTCTCTACCTGTATGTACCGCTGCAGACCTCTGGTACGTCCGTCTCTCGGGTCGGCCAGGTGTGTGTGTGATGTCACCAGGTCCCGCCTGTCCAATCCGAAGGCTCCGTGTCTCTCCAGTGTTGCTCTGAGCTCTGCCACAGCACCAATGTCCTCTGGGCTATACCCTCTCTGAGTCACCAGACGCCCCTCACACACCTCTACGGAGGAGGAGGGGGAGAAGGGGAGGGGGGAGGACGAGGGAGAGGAGGAGGAGGAGGGATGGGCTCTGAGGGAATGGGAGAGTAAAGAGGGGAGGAGAGAGGGACCGTGTCTGGAGAAGTCTATGGGAGGAGAGTCTGAGAGGAGGAGAGAGAGATGAGGGAGAGATGAGGGAGAGAGGGCGAGGGAGGGGGAAGAGAGATGAGGGAGAGATGAGGGAGAGAGGGCGAGGGAGGGGAAGAGAAATGAGGGAGAGAGGAGGGAGTGGGAAAGAGATGAGGGAGAGAGGGAGAAGAGAGAGATGAGGGGAGGGAGAGATGAGGAAGAGAGGAGGGAGGGGAAGAGAGAGATGAGGGAGGAGGGAGGAGGAGATGAGGGAGGGGGAGAGAGGAGGGTGAGGGAGGAGGGGAGAGGAGGGAGGGAAGAGAGAGATGAGGGCGAGGGGAGGGGAAGAGAGAGATGAGGGCGAGGGGAGGGGAAGAGAGAGATGAGGGCGAGGGAGGGGAAGAGAGAGATGAGGGCGAGGGAGGGGAAGAGAGAGATGAGGGCGAGGGAGGGGAAGAGAGAGATGAGGGCGAGGGAGGGGAAGAGAGAGATGAGGGCGAGGGAGGGGAAGAGAGAGATGAGGGCGAGGGAGGGGAAGAGAGAGATGAGGGCGAGGGAGGGGAAGAGAGAGATGAGGGCGAGGGAGGGGAAGAGAGAGATGAGGGCGAGGGAGGGGAAGAGAGAGATGAGGGCGAGGGAGGGGAAGAGAGAGATGAGGGCGAGGGAGGGGAAGAGAGAGATGAGGGCGAGGGAGGGGAAGAGAGAGATGAGGGCGAGGGAGGGGAAGAGAGAGATGAGGGCGAGGGGAAGAGAGAGATGAGGGCGAGGGAGGGGAAGAGAGATGAGGGCGAGGGAGGGGAAGAGAGAGATGAGGGCGAGGGAGGGGGAGAGAGAGGGGAGGGGAAGAGAGAGATGAGGGGGAGGGGAAGAGAGAGATGAGGGCGAGGGGAGGGGAAGAGAGAGATGAGGGCGAGAGGGGAGGGCAGAGAGAGATGAGGGCGAGGGGAGGGGAGAGAGAGATGAGGGCGAGGGGAGGGCAGAGAGAGATGAGGGCGAGGGGAGGGGAGAGAGAGATGAGGGCGAGGGAGGGGAAGAGAGAGATGAGGGCGAGGGAGGGGAAGAGAGAGATGAGGGCGAGGGAGGGAAGAGAGAGATGAGGGCGAGGGAGGGGAAGAGAGAGATGAGGGCGAGGGGAGGGGAAGAGAGAGATGAGGGCGAGGGAGGGGAAGAGGGATGGGGAAGAGAGAGATGAGGGCGAGGGGAGGGCAGAGAGAGATGAGGGCGAGGGGGGGAGAGAGAGATGAGGGCGAGGGGGAGGGAGAGAGAGGGAGGGCGAGAGGGATGAGGGCGAGGGGAGGGAAGAGAGAGATGAGGGCAGAGGGGAGGGCGAGGGGGGGAGAGAGAGATGAGGGGGAGGAGGGCGAGGGGAGGGAAGAGAGAGATGAGGGAGAGAGGAGGGCGAGGGAGGGAAGAGAGAGATGAGGGAGAGAGGAAGGCGAGAGAGAGAGAATTCTTATGTGTTGTGTGTGTGTTTAGGTGTGGATAATAAACAGTGTGTGTACAGGTGTGTGTACCTACCCTGGGTAGTAAACAGTGTGTGTACAGGTGTGTGTAACTAGACCCTGGGTAGTAAACAGTGTGTGTACAGGTGTGTGTACCTACCCTGGGTCATAAACAGTGTGTGTACAGGTGTGTGTACCTACCCTGGGTAGTAAACAGTGTATGTACAGGTGTGTGACGTAGATGTAGTCTCATGGTGCACGATTCCACCACAATACTATCGTTGGTGTTGAGGTTTCGGAGGTTGACGATCCCGGGAACGCAGTATCCACGCATCATCAGGTACTTGGTGTGGGACGCCTTGTGAGCCCTCACCTCGATCCCCCTCCGTCCCTCGTTCTCCTCTTCATCATCATCATCCTCAGCCAGCACTGAGATACTGAGAGAAGAGACAAAGAGAGAGAGACAGACGGGCGCAGAGAGAGAGAGAAAGACAGACGGGGGCAGAGAGAGAGAGACAGACAGACGGGGGCAGAGAGAGAGAGACAGACAGACGGGGGCAGAGAGAGAGACAGACAGACAGAGAGACACAGACAGAGACAGACAGGGCAGAGAGACAGACAGGGGCAGAGAGACAGACAGGGGCAGAGAGACAGACAGGGGCAGAGAGGAGGCAGAGACAGACAGGGGCAGAGACAGACAGGGGCAGAGACAGACAGGGGCAGAGAGACAGACAGGGGCAGAGAGACAGACAGGGGCAGAGAGACAGACAGGGGCAGAGAGACAGACAGGGGCAGAGAGACAGACAGGGGCAGAGAGACAGACAGGGGCAGAGAGACAGACAGGGGCAGAGAGACAGACAGGGCGTCAGTAAATATGAGAATATGGAACAATACAATATGGACCTCCCCTACTTATTTATTTGGACTGGGAAGATGAAACTTGGATGTGTCTCTGCACTCCAGCACGGCGTCTCTACACTCCAGCACGGCGTCTCTACACTCCAGCACGGCGTCTCTACACTCCAGCAATACTATGGATCTGGGGCTATAGGGGACTGTATAATAATATGGATCTGGGGCTATAGGGGACTGTATAATAATATGGATCTGGGGCTATAGGGGACTGGGGCTATAGGGGACTGTATAATAATATGGATCTGGGGCTATAGGGGACTGTATAATAATATGGATCTGGGGCTATAGGGGACTGTATTATAATATGGATCTGGGGCTATAGGGGACTGTATAATAATATGGATCTGGGGCTATAGGGGGGCTATAGGGGACTGTATAATAATATGGATCTGGGGCTATAGGGGACTGGATAATAATATGGATCTGGGGCTATAGGGGACTGTATAATAATATGGATCTGGGGCTATAGGGGACTGGGGCTATAGGGGACTGGATAATAATATGGATCTGGGGCTATAGGGGACTGGATAATAATATGGATCTGGGGCTATAGGGGACTGTATAATAATATGGATCTGGGGCTATAGGGGGCTATAGGGGACTGTATAATAATATGGATCTGGGGCTATAGGGGACTGTATAATAATATGGATCTGGGGCTATAGGGGACCGTATAATAACTCCATGGATCTGGGGCTATAGGGGACTATAGGGGACTGGATAATAATATGGATCTGGGGCTATAGGGGACTGTATAATAATATGGATCTGGGGCTATAGGGGGCTATAGGGGACTGTATAATATTATGGATCTGGGGCTATAGGGGACTGTATAATATTATGGATCTGGGGCTATAGGGGACTATAATATTATGGATCTGGGGCTATAGGGGACTGTATAATATTATGGATCTGGGGCTATAGGGGACTGTATAATATATGGATCTGGGGCTATAGGGGACTGTATAATATTATGGATCTGGGGCTATAGGGGACTGTATTATATTATGGGGGGCTATAGGGGACTGTATAATATTATGGATCTGGGGCTATAGGGGGCTATAGGGGACTGTATAATATTATGGATCTGGGGCTAGGGGGCTATAGGGGACTGTATAATATTATGGATCTGGGGCTATAGGGGACTGTATAATATTATGGATCTGGGGCTATAGGGGGCTATAGGGGACTGTATATATTATGGATCTGGGGCTATAGGGGGCTATAGGGGACTGTATAATATTATGGATCTGGGGCTATAGGGGACTGTATAATATTATGGATCTGGGGCTATAGGGGGCTATAGGGGACTGTATAATATTATGGATCTGGGGCTATAGGGGACTGGGGCTATAGGGGACTGTATAATATTATGGATCTGGGGCTATAGGGGACTGTATAATATTATGGATCTGGGGCTACATGAGAAAAATGAATTTGGAGAAACAACTTTTCATTTTAGACAGAGAGAAAGAAGGAGTGCCAGAGAAAGGGTTGGGTGTGCGCGTGTAGCCCTGTGTTTTGGTGTGTGTGTGTTTAGGTGTGTGTGTGTATAGGTGTGTGTAGGTAGGTGTGTGTGTGTGTACCTCTTAACCACCTCATTGTCCACCATGGTGCTGTCCAACACCACTATGTGTTCAGGTATGGAGACGAGAGGGGAGGTGTGTGTAGGTGTGTGTGGGTGTGTGTGTATATAGGTGTGTGTCTACCTCTAAACCACCTCATTGTCCACCATGGTGCCTGTCCAACAACACTATGTGTTCAGGTATGGAGACGAGAGGGGAGGTGTGTGTGTGTAGGTATGTGTGGGTGTGTGTGTATAGGTGTGTGTAGGTAGGTGTGTGTATAGGTGTGTGTAGGTAGGTGTGTGTAGGTAGGTGTGTGTGTACCTCTTAACCACCTCATTGTCCACCATGGTGCTGTCCAACACCACTATGTGTTCAGGTATGGAGACGTGGACTGACAGCAGACCCAGAGTCATCAGACTGAGACAGGCCAGTGTGGCGCCCCCCGGGGACTCCAGGGAGAACTGCAACATCTGGAGAACGCGTGATTCAATTAACGGAACATTTATGATCTACGTTATCTTATACAGGTGATCTCATGAAACCCAATTAAACAGTGTGTGAACTGAACAGAGGAATCAGCATCAGAGCTAGAACAAAGTACATATGAAGACTGTTGCTGCTATGTTTAGGAAGTGGCACTGGCATTTCAGCTTTGTTGAGGAAACATTTCACTCTCAAATACTACAAACCACAAAGGAACTAAACACACCTCCGTGAGATCTAGAGGGAGAGAGGGGTCAAGGCCCAACTCCGGCTCCTCCGTGTGGGTGAGAGGACAGGAGGCAGGGTCCCCGGAGGTAGACTCAACTCCATGGACGGTAAAAGACGAGACCTGTTCTTCCGCTTGGTTGTGGGCCGCGTTGTCCTCGTTCTCCTCCAAGTGCTCGTTCTCTGTGTTCTTCCCTCTGTCTTCTGTCTCCATATCTTCATCTTTTTTTCTCTCTCCATGCCCACCTCCCCTCTCTCCATGCCCACCTCCCCTCTCTCCATGCCCACCGCCCCCTCTCTCCATGCCCACCTCCCCTCTCTCCATGCCCACCTCCCATCCTCCATGCCCTCCTGCCCACCCCCTCTCTCCATGCCCACCGCCCCTCTCTCCATGCCCACCGCCCCTCTCTCCATGCCCACCGCCCCCTCTCTCCATGCCCACCGCCCCTCTCTCCATGCCCACCCCCCCTCCATCTCCATGCCCTCCGCCCCCTCTCTCCATGCTCTCCCTCTTCTCCTTCTCCTTTCCTTCGTGTATGAAGACCGTGGAAGGGTGGTTGTCTCCAGTCCCGTTCTCACTCAAGGCCTGCATGAAGTCAAACACCTCTGTACACAGACCCGTGGGCAGACGCCATGTAAAACACCTACAGGAGAGAGGAGAGTGGGGGAGGTGGGAGGGAGAGAGGAGAGTGGGAGGAGGTGAGGGGGGGAGAGTGGGAGGTGGTGAGGGAGAGAGGAGAGTGGGAGGAGGCGAGGGAGAGAGGAGAGTGGGGGGAGGCGAGGGAGAGGAGAGTGGGGGGAGGCGAGGGAGAGAGGAGAGTGGGGGAGGCGAGGGAGAGAGGAGAGTGGGGGAGGCGAGGGAGAGAGGAGAGTGGGGGGTAGAGGGGAGGGAGAGAGGAGAGTGGGGGGAGAGTGGGAGGGAGAGAGGAGAGTGGGGGGGGAGGGGAGGTGGCGAGGGAGAGAGGAGAGTGGGGGGAGAGTGGGAGGTGGCGAGGGAGAGAGGAGAGTGGGGGAGAGTGGGAGGTGGCGAGGGAGAGAGGAGAGTGGGGGAGAGTGGGAGGTGGCGAGGGAGAGAGGAGGGTGGGGGGAGAGTGGGAGGTGGCGAGGGAGAGAGGAGAGTGGGGGGAGAGTGGGAGGGAGAGAGGAGAGTGGGGGGGAGAGTGGGAGGTGGCGAGGGAGAGAGGAGAGTGGGGGAGAGTGGGAGGTGGCGAGGAGAGAGGAGAGAGGGGGGGAGAGTGGGAGGTGGCGAGGGAGAGAGGAGAGTGGGAGGTGGCGAAGGAGAGAGGAGAGTGGGGGGAGAGTGGGAGGTGGCGAGGGAGAGAGGAGAGTGGGAGGTTGGCGAGGGAGAGAGGAGAGTGGGGGAGGCGAGGGAGAGAGGAGAGTGGGGGAGGCGAGGGAGAGAGGAGAGTGGGAGGTTGGCGAGGGAGAGAGGAGAGTGGGGGAGGCGAGGGGAGAGAGGAGAGTGGGGGAGGCGAGGGAGAGAGGAGAGTGGGGGAGGCGAGGGAGAGGAGAGTGGGGGAGGCGAGGGAGAGAGGAGAGTGGGGGAGGCGAGGGATTGAGGAGAGTGGGGGAGGTGAGGGATTGAGGAGAGTGGGGGGAGAGTGGGAGGTGGCGAGGGAGAGAGGAGAGTGGGGGTAGAGTGGGAGGTGGCGAGGAGAGAGGAGAGTGGGGGGTAGAGTGGGAGGTGGCGAGGGAGAGAGGAGAGTGGGGGAGAGTGGGAGGTGGCGAGGGAGAGAGGAGAATGGGGGGGAGTGGGAGGTGGTGAGGGAGAGACGAGAGTGGGGGGAGTGGGAGGTGGCAAGGGAGAGAGGAGTAGTAGTGTTACTACCCTGTAGTAGTGTTACTAACATGTAGTAGTGTTACTAACCTGTAGTAGTGTTACTAGCCTGTAGTAGTGTTACTAACCTGTAGTAGTGTTATTACCCTGTAGTAGTGTTATTACCCAGTAGTAGTGTTACTAACCTGTAGTAGCGTTATTACCCAGTAGTAGTGTTACTAACCTGTAGTAGTGTTATTACCCTGTAGTAGTGTTACTAACCTGTAGTAGTGTTACTAACCTGTAGTAGTGTTACTAACCTGTAGTAGCATTATTAGCCAGTAGTAGTGTTACTAACCTGTAGTAACTAGTAGTGTTATTACCCAGTAGTAGTGTTATTACCCAGTAGTAGTGTTACTAACCTGTAGTAGTGTTACTACCCTGTAGTAGTGTTACTAACCTGTAGTAGTGTTACTAACCTGTAGTAGTGTTACTAACCTGTAGTAGTGTTACTAACCTGTAGTAGTGTTACTAACCTGTAGTAGTGTTACTAACCTGTAGTAGTGCTACTACCCTGTAGTAGTGTTATTACCCTGTAGTAGTGTTACTAACCTGTAGTAACTAGTAGTGTTATTACCCAGTAGTAGTGTTACTAACCTGTAGTAGTGTTATTACCCAGTAGTAGTGTTAGTAACCTGTAGTAACTAGTAGTGTTATTACCCAGTAGTAGTGTTATTACCCAGTAGTAGTGTTATTACCCTGTAGTAGTGTTACTAACCTGTAGTAGCTAGTAGTGTTATTACCCTGTAGTAGTGTTATTACCCTATAGTAGTGTTATTATCCTGTAGTAGCGTCACTAACCTGTAGTAGCAGGTAGTGTTATTACCCAGTAGTAGTGTTACTTACCTGTAGTAGTGTTACTAACCTGTAGTAGTGTTACTAACCTGTAGTATTGTTACTAACCTGTAGTATTGTTACTAACCTGTAGTAGTGTTATCACCCAGTAGTAGTGTTACTAACCTGTAGTAGCTAGTTGTGTTATTACCCTGTAGTAGTGTTACCAACCTGTAGTAGTGTTACTAACCTGTAGTAGTGTTATTACCCAGTAGTAGTGTTACTAACCTGTAGTAGTGTTACTAACCTGTAGTAGTGTTACTTAGCTGTAGTAGTGTTACTAACCTGTAGTAGTATTACTAACCTGTAGTAGTGTTATTACCCAGTAGTAGTGTTACTAACCTGTAGTAGTGTTATTACCCTGTAGTAGTGTTACTAACCTGTAGTAGTGTTATTACCCAGCAGTAGTGTTACTAACCTGTAGTAGTGTTACTAACCTGTAGTAGTGTTACTAACCTGTAGTAGTGTTACTAACCTGTAGTAGTGTTACTAACCTGTAGTAGTGTTACTAACCTGTAGTAGCTAGTAGTGTTATTACCCAGTAGTAGTGTTACTAACCTGTAGTAGCGTTATTACCCAGTAGTAGTGTTACTAACCTGTAGTAACTAGTAGTGTTATTACCCAGTAGTAGTGTTACTAACCTGTAGTAACTAGTAGTGTTATTACCCAGTAGTAGTGTTACTAACCTGTAGTAACTAGTAGTGTTATTACCCAGTAGTAGTGTTACTAACCTGTAGTAGCGTTATTACCCAGTAGTAGTGTTACTAACCTGTAGTAACTAGTAGTGTTATTACCCAGTAGTAGTGTTACTAACCTGTAGTAGCTAGTAGTGTTATTACCCTGTAGTAGTGTTACTACCCTGTAGTAGTGTTACTACCCTGTAGTAGTGTTACTAACCTGTAGTAGTGTTATTACCCTGTAGTAGTGTTACTAACCTGTAGTAGTGTTACTAACCTGTAGTAGTGTTATTACCCAGTAGTAGTGTTACTAACCTGTAGTAGCTGGTAGTGTTATTACATTGTAGTAGTGTTACTAACCTGTAGTAGTGTTACTAACCTGTAGTAGTGTTATTACCCAGTAGTAGTGTTCCTAACCTGTAGTAGTGTTATTACCCTGTAGTAGTGTTACTAACCTGTAGTAGTGTCATTACCCTGTGGTAATGTCATTACCCTGTAGTAGTGTTACTAACCTGTAGTAGCTAGTAGTGTTACTAACCTGTAGTAGTGTTATACCCTGTAGTAGTGTTATTACCATGTAGTAGTGTTACTACCCTGTAGTAGTTAGTAGTGTTATTACCCTGTAGTAGCTAGTAGTGTTACTACCCTGTAGTAGTGTTACTAACCTGTAGTAACTAGTAGTGTTACTAACCTGTAGTAGTGTTACTAACCTGTAGTAGTGTTACTAACCTGTAGTAGTGTTACTAACCTGTAGTAGTGTTACTAACCTGTAGTAGTGTTATTACCCAGTAGTAGTGTTACTAACCTGTAGTAACTAGTAGTGTTATTACCCAGTAGTAGTGTTACTAACCTGTAGTAACTAGTAGTGTTATTACCCAGTAGTAGTGTTACTAACCTGTAGTAGTGTTATTACCCTGTAGTAGTGTTATTACCCAGTAGTAGTGTTACTAACCTGTAGTAGTGTTATTACCCAGTAGTAGTGTTACTAACCTGTAGTAGTGTTATTACCCTGTAGTAGTGTTACTAACCTGTAGTAGTGTTACTAACCTGTAGTAGTGTTACTAACCTGTAGTAGTGCTACTACCCTGTAGTAGTGTTATTACCCTGTAGTAGTGTTACTAACCTGTAGTAACTAGTAGTGTTATTACCCAGTAGTAGTGTTACTAACCTGTAGTAGTGTTATTACCCAGTAGTAGTGTTATTACCCTGTAGTAGTGTTATTACCCAGTAGTAGTGTTACTAACCTGTAGTAACTAGTAGTGTTATTACCCTGTAGTAGTGTTACTAACCTGTAGTAGTGTTATTACCCAGTAGTAGTGTTATTACCCTGTAGTAGTGTTATTACCCAGTAGTAGTGTTACTAACCTGTAGTAACTAGTAGTGTTATTATCCTGTAGTAGCATCACTAACCTGTAGTAGCAGGTAGTGTTATTACCCAGTAGTAGTGTTACTAACTTGTAGTAGTGTTACTAACCTGTAGTATTGTTACTAACCTGTAGTAGTGTTATCACCCAGTAGTAGTGTTACTAACCTGTAGTAGCTAGTTGTGTTATTACCCTGTAGTAGTGTTACCAACCTGTAGTAGTGTTATTACCCAGTAGTAGTGTTACTAACCTGTAGTAGTGTTACTAACCTGTAGTAGCTAGTGGTGTTATCACCCTGTAGTAGTGTTATTACCCTGTAGTAGTGTTACTAACCTGTAGTAGTGTTATTACCCAGTAGTAGTGTTACTAACCTGTAGTAGTGTTATTACCCTGTAGTAGTGTTACTAACCTGTAGTAGTGTTATTACCCAGTAGTAGTGTTACTAACCTGTAGTAGCTGGTAGTGTTATTACATTGTAGTAGTGTTACTAACCTGTAGTAGTGTTACTAACCTGTAGTAGTGTTATTACCCAGTAGTAGTGTTCCTAACCTGTAGTAGTGTTATTACCCTGTAGTAGTGTTACTAACCTGTAGTTGTGTTACTAACCTGTAGTTGTGTTACTAACCTGTAGTAGTGTTACTAACCTGTAGTAGTGTTACTAACCTGTAGTAGTGTTACTAACCTGTAGTAGTGTTACTAACCTGTAGTAGCTAGTAGTGTTATTACCCAGTAGTAGTGTTACTAACCTGTAGTAGCGTTATTACCCAGTAGTAGTGTTACTAACCTGTAGTAGTGTTACTAACCTGTAGTAGTGTTACTAACCTGTAGTAGTGTTACTAACCTGTAGTAGTGTCACTAACCTGTAGTAGTTTCATTACCCTGTGGTGGTGTCATTACCCTGTAGTAGTGTTATTACCCTGTAGTAGTGTTACTAACCTGTAGTAGCTAGTAGTGTTATTACCCTGTAGTAGTGTTACTAACCTTTAGTAGCGTTATTACCCAGTAGTAGTGTTACTAACCTGTACTAACTAGTAGTGTTATTACCCAGTAGTAGTGTTACTAACCTGTAGTAACTAGTAGTGTTATTACCCAGTAGTAGTGTTACTAACCTGTAGTAACTAGTAGTGTTATTACCCAGTAGTAGTGTTACTAACCTGTAGTAACTAGTAGTGTTATTACCCAGTAGTAGTGTTACTAACCTGTAGTAGTGTTATTACCCTGTAGTAGTGTTATTACCCAGTAGTAGTGTTATTACCCAGTAGTAGTGTTACTAACCTGTAGTAGTGTTACTAACCTGTAGTAGTGTTATTACCCTGTAGTAGTGTTACTAACCTGTAGTAACTAGTAGTGTTATTACCCTGTAGTAACTAGTAGTGTTATTACCCTGTAGTAGTGCTATTACCCTGTAGTAGTGTTACTAACCTGTAGTAGCTAGTAGTGTTATTACCCTGAAGTAGTGTTATTACCCTGTAGTAGTGTTACTAACCTGTAGTAGCTAGTAGTGTTATTACCCTGTAGTAGTGTTACTAACCTGTAGTAGCTAGTAGTGTTATTACCCTGTAGTAGCTAGTAGTGTTATTACCCTGTAGTAGTGTTACTAACCTGTAGTAGCTAGTAGTGTTATTACACTGTAGTAGCTAGTAGTGTTATTACCCTGTAGTAACTAGTAGTGTTATTACCCTGTAGTAGTGTTACTAACCTGTAGTAACTAGTAGTGTTATTACCCTGTAGTAGTGTTACTAACCTGTAGTAGCTAGTAGTGTTAATACCCTGTAGTAGTGTTACTACCCTGTAGTAGTGTTACTAACCTGTAGTAGTGTTACTAACCTATAGTAGTGTTACTAACCTGTAGTAGTGTTACTAACCTGTAGTAGTGTTACTAACCTGTAGTAGCTAGTAGTGTTATTACCCAGTAGTAGTGTTACTAACCTGTAGTAGCGTTATTACCCAGTAGTAGTGTTACTAACCTGTAGTAACTAGTAGTGTTATTACCCAGTAGTAGTGTTACTAACCTGTAGTAACTAGTAGTGTTATTACCCAGTAGTAGTGTTACTAACCTGTAGTAACAAGTAGTGTTATTACCCAGTAGTAGTGTTACTAACCTGTAGTAGTGTTATTACCCTGTAGTACTGTTATTACCCAGTAGTAGTGTTACTAACCTGTAGTAGTGTTACTAACCTGTAGTAGTGTTATTACCCTGTAGTAGTGTTACTAACCTGTAGTAACTAGTAGTGTTACTACCCTGTAGTAACTAGTAGTGTTATTACCCTGTAGTAGTGCTATTACCCTGTAGTAGTGTTACTAACCTGTAGTAGCTAGTAGTGTTATTACCCTGTAGTAGTGTTATTACCCTGTAGTAGTGTTACTAACCTGTAGTAGCTAGTAGTGTTATTACCCTGTAGTAGTGTTACTAACCTGTAGTAGCTAGTAGTGCTATTACCCAGTAGTAGTGTTACTAACCTGTAGTAGTGTTATTACCCTGTAGTAGTGTTACTAACCTGTAGTAACTAGTAGTGTTATTACCCTGTAGTAGTGCTATTACCCTGTAGTAGTGTTACTAACCTGTAGTAACTAGTAGTGTTATTACCCTGTAGTAGTGCTATTACCCTGTAGTAGTGTTACTAACCTGTAGTAACTAGTAGTGTTACTAACCTGTAGTAGTGTTACTACCCTGTAGTAGTGTTACTAACCTGTAGTAGTGTTACTAACCTGTAGTAGTGTTACTAACCTGTAGTAGTGCTACTAACCTGTAGTAGTGCTACTAACCTGTAGTAGTGCTACTAACCTGTAGTAGTGCTACTAACCTGTAGTAGTGCTACTACCCTGTAGTAGTGCTACTACCCTGTAGTAGTGAAATTACCCTGTAGTAGTGTTATTACCCAGCAGTAGTGTTACTAACCTGTAGTAGTGCTACTAACCTGTAGTAGTGCTACTAACCTGTAGTAGTGCTACTAACCTGTAGTAGTGTTACTACCCTGTAGTAGTGAAATTACCCTGTAGTAGTGTTATTACCCAGTAGTAGTGTTACTAACCTGTAGTAGTGTTACTAACCTGTAGTAGTGTTATTACCCTGTAGTAGTGTTATTACCCTGTAGTAGTGTTACTAACCTGTAGTAACTAGTAGTGTTATTACCCTGTAGTAACTAGTAGTGTTACTACCCTGTAGTAGTGTTACTAACCTGTAGTAGCTAGTAGTGTTACTACCCTGTAGTAGTGTTACTAACCTGTAGTAGCTAGTAGTGTTATTACCCTGTAGTAGTGTTACTAACCTGTAGTAGCTAGTAGTGTTATTACCCAGTAGTAGTGTTACTAACCTGTAGTAGTGTTATTACCCTGTAGTAACTAGTAGTGTTATTACCCTGTAGTAGTGTTACTAACCTGTAGTAACTAGTAGTGTTATTACCCTGTAGTAGTGTTACTAACCTGTAGTAGTGTTACTACCCTGTAGTAGTGTTATTACCCTGTAGTAGTGTTATTACCCTGTAGTAGTGTTACTAACCTGTAGTAACTAGTAGTGTTATTACCCTGTAGTAGTGTTACTAACCTGTAGTAGTGTTACTACCCTGTAGTAGTGTTATTACCGTGTAGTAGTGTTACTAACCTGTAGTAGCTAGTAGTGTTATTACCCTGTAGTAGTAGTGTTATTACCCTGTAGTAGTGTTACTAACCTGTAGTAACTAGTAGTGTTATTACCCTGTAGTAGTGTTACTAACCTGTAGTAGCTAGTAGTGTTATTACCCTGTAGTAGTGTTACTACTATGTAGTAGTGTTACTAACCTGTAGTAGTGTTACTAACCTGTAGTAGTGTTACTAACCTGTAGTAACTAGTAGTGTTATTACCCAGTAGTAGTGTTACTAACCTGTAGTAGTGTTATTACCCAGTAGTAGTGTTATTACCCAGTAGTAGTGTTATTACCCTGTAGTAGTGTTACTAACCTGTAGTAGCTAGTAGTGTTATTACCCTGTAGTAGTGTTACTAACCTGTAGTAGTGTTATTACCCAGTAGTAGTGTTACTAACCTGTAGTAGTGTTATTACCCTGTAGTAACTAGTAGTGTTATTACCCTGTAGTAGTGTTATTACCCTGTAGTAGTGTTACTAACCTGTAGTAGTGTTATTACCCTGTAGTAGTGTTACTAACCTGTAGTAGTGTCATTACCCTGTAGTAATGTCATTACCCTGTAGTAGTGTCATTACCCTGTAGTAGTGTCATTACCCTGTAGTAGTGTCATTACCCTGTAGTAGTGTCATTACCCTAGTAGTGTCATTACCCTGTAGTAGTGTCATTACCCTGTAGTAGTGTTACTAACCTGTAGTAGCTAGTAGTGTTATTACCCTGTAGTAGTGTTACTAACCTGTAGTAGTATTACCCTAGTAGTGTTATTACCTGTAGTAGTGTTACTAACCTGTAGTAGTGTTATTACCCTGTAGTAGTGTTATTACCCTGTAGTAGTGTTACTAACCTGTAGTAACTAGTAGTGTTATTACCCTGTAGTAGTGTTACTAACCTGTAGTAGTGTTATTACCCAGTAGTAGTGTTATTACCCTGTAGTAGTGTTATTACCCTGTAGTAGTGTTACTAACCTGTAGTAGCTAGTAGTGTTATTACCCTGTAGTAGTGTTACTAACCTGTAGTAGCTAGTAGTGTTATTACCCTGTAGTAGTGTTACTAACCTGTAGTAGTGTTACCTGTAACTAGTAGTGTTATTACCCTGTAGTAGTGTTATTAACCTGTAGTAGTGTTACTAACCTGTAGTAGTGTTACTAGTAGTAGTGTTATAACCTGTAGTAGTAGTAGTAGTGTTACTAACCTGTAGTAGTGTTACTACCCTGTAGTAGTGTTATTAACCTGTAGTAGTGTTACTAACCTGTAGTAGCTAGTAGTGTTACTAACCTGTAGTAGTGTTACTAACCTGTAGTAGTAACTAGTAGTGTAGTATTACTAACCTGTAGTAGTGTAGTAGTGTTAACCCTAGTAGTGTTATTAACCTGTAGTAGTGTTACTTACCCTGTAGTAGTGTTACTAACCTGTAGTAGTGTTATTACCCTGTAGTAGTGTTATTAACCTGTAGTAGTGTTACTAACCTGTAGTAGTTATTACCCTGTAGTAGTGTTACTAACCTGTAGTAGTGTTACTAACCTGTAGTAGTGTTACTAACCTGTAGTAACTAGTAGTGTTATTACCAGTAGTAGTTACTGTAGTAGTGTTATTACCCAGTAGTAGTGTTACTAACCTGTAGTAACTAGTAGTGTTATTACCCAGTAGTAGTGTTACTAACCTGTAGTAACTAGTAGTGTTATTACCTGTAGTAGTAGTGTTACTAACCTGTAGTAGCTAGTAGTGTTATTACCCAGTAGTAGTGTTACTAACCTGTAGTAGTGTTATTGTAGTAGTGTTACTAACCTGTAGTAACTAGTAGTGTTATTACCCTGTAGTAGTGTTACTAACCTGTAGTAGCTAGTAGTGTTATTACCCTGTAGTAGTGTTACTACCCTGTAGTAGTGTTACTACCCCTAGTAGTGTTACTAACCTGTAGTAGTGTTACTACCCTAACCTGTAGTAGTGTTACTAACCTGTAGTAGTGTTACTAACCTGTAGTAGTGTTACTACCCTGTAGTAGTGTTACTAACCTGTAGTAGTGTTACTAACCCTAGTAACTAGTAGTGTTATTACCCTGTAGTAGTGTTACTAACCTGTAGTAGTGTTATTACCCTATGTTATTACCCTGTAGTAGTGTTATTACCCTGTAGTAGTGTTATTACCCTGTAGTAGTGTTACTAACCTGTAGTAGCTAGTAGTGTTATTACCCTGTAGTAGTGTTATTAACCTAGTAGTAGTGTTATTACCCTGTAGTAGTGTTACTAACCTGTAGTAGTGTTGTTATTACCCTGTAGTAGTGTAGTGTTATTACCCTGTAGTAGTGTTACTAACCTGTAGTAACTAGTAGTGTTATTACCCTGAGTACTAGTAGTGTTACTAACCTGTAGTAGTGTTATTAACCTGTAGTAGTGTTACTAACCTGTAGTAACCTAGTAGTGTTATTACCCAGTAGTAGTGTTACTAACCTGTAGTAACTAGTAGTGTTATTAACCTGTAGTAGTGTTACTAACCTGTAGTAACTAGTAGTGTTATTACCCAGTAGTAGTGTTACTAACCTGTAGTAGTGTTACTAGTAGTAGTGTTACTAACCTGTAGTAGTGTTATTACCCTGTAGTAGTGTTACTAACCTGTAGTAGTGTTACTACCCTGTAGTAGTGTTACTAACCTGTAGTAGTGTTACTAACCTGTAGTAGTGTTACTAACCTGTAGTACTACTACCCTGTAGTAGTGTTATTAACCTGTAGTAGTGTTACTAACCTAGTAACTAGTAGTGTTATTACCCTGTAGTAGTGTTACTAACCTAGTAGTGTTATTACCCAGTAGTAGAGTGTTATTACCCTGTAGTAGTGTTATTACCCAGTAGTAGTGTTACTAACCTGTAGTAACTAGTAGTGTTATTACCCTGTAGTAGTGTTACTAACCTGTAGTAGTGTTATTACCCTGTAGTAGTGTTATTACCCAGTAGTAGTGTTACTAACCTGTAGTACTAGTAGTGTTATTATCCTGTAGTAGTGTTACTAACCTGTAGTAGCAGTAGTGTGTAGTAGTGTTACTAACCTGTAGTAGTGTTACTAACCTGTAGTAGTGTTATTACCTGTAGTAGTGTTATTACCCAGTAGTAGTGTTACTATTACCCTGTAGTAGTGTTACTAACCTGTAGTAGTGTTATTACCCAGTAGTAGTGTTACTAACCTGTAGTAGTGTTACTAACCTGTAGTAGCTAGTAGTGTTATACCCTGTAGTAGTGTTACTAACCTGTAGTAGTGTTACTAGTGTTATAACCTGTAGTAGTGTTATTACCCTGTAGTAGTGTTACTAACCTGTAGTAGTGTTACTAACCTGTAGTAGTGTTACTAACCTAGTAGTGTTATTACCCTGTAGTAGTGTTACTAACCTGTAGTAGTAGTGTTATTACCCTGTAGTAGTGTTACTAACCTAGTAGTGTTACTAACCTGTAGTAGTGTTATTACCCTGTAGTAGTGTTACTAGTGTTCCTACCCTGTAGTAGTGTTACTAACCCTGTAGTGTTACTAACCTGTAGTAGTGTGTTAGTGTTACTAACCTGTAGTAGTGTTATAACCTGTAGTAGTGTTACTAACCTGTAGTGTTATTACCCAGTAGTAGTGTTACTAACCTGTAGTAGTGTTATTACCCAGTAGTAGTGTTACTAACCTGTAGTAGTGTTACTAACCTGTAGTAGTGTTACTAACCTGTAGTAGAGTGTTACTAACCTGTAGTAGTGTTACTAACCTGTAGTAGTTGTTATTAACCTGTAGTAGTGTTATTACCCTGTAGTAGTGTTATTAACCTGTAGTAGTGTTACTAACCTGTAGTAGCTAGTAGTGTTATTACCCTGTAGTAGTGTTACTAACCTGTAGTAGTTATTAGTAGTAGTGTTACTAACCTGTAGTAGTGTTATTACCCTGTAGTAGTGTTACTAACCTGTAGTAACTAGTAGTGTTATTACCCAGTAGTAGTGTTACTAACCTGTAGTAACTAGTAGTGTTATTACCCAGTAGTAGTGTTACTAACCTAGTAGTAGTGTTATTACCCAGTAGTAGTGTTACTAACCTGTAGTAGTGTTAACCTGTAGTAGTGTTATTACCCAGTAGTAGTGTTATTAACCAGTAGTAGTGTTACTAACCTGTAGTAGTGTTTACTAACCTGTAGTAGTGTTATTACCCTGTAGTAGTGTTACTAACCTGTAGTAACTAGTAGTGTTATTACCCTGTAGTAACTAGTAGTGTTATTACCCTGTAGTAGTGTTATTACCCTGTAGTAGTGTTATAACCTGTAGTAGCTAGTAGTGTTATTACCCTGTAGTAGTGTTATTAACCTGTAGTAGTGTTACTAACCTGTAGTAGTAGTAGTGTTAACCTGTAGTAGTGTTACTAACCTAGTAGTAGTGTTATTACCCTGTAGTAGTAGTAGTGTTATTACCCTGTAGTAGTGTTACTAACCTGTAGTAGCCCTAGTAGTGTTATTACCTAGTAGTAGTGTTATTACCCTGTAGTAACTAGTAGTGTTATTACCCTGTAGTAGTGTTACTAACCTGTAGTAACTAGTAGTGTTATTACCCTGTAGTAGTGTTACTAACCTGTAGTAGCTAGTAGTGTTACTACCCTGTAGTAGTGTTACTAACCTGTAGTAGTGTTACTAACCTGTAGTAGTGTTACTAACCTGTAGTAGTGTTACTAACCTGTAGTAGTGTTACTAACCTGTAGTAGTGTTACTAACCCTAGTAACTAGTGTTATTACCCAGTAGTAGTGTTACTAACCTGTAGTAGTGTTATTACCCTGTAGTAGTGTTACTAACCTGTAGTAGTAGTAGTGTTATTACCCTGTAGTAGTGTTACTAACCTGTAGTAACTAGTAGTGTTATTACCCAGTAGTAGTGTTACTAACCTGTAGTAACTAGTAGTGTTATTACCCAGTAGTAGTGTTACTAACCTGTAGTAGTGTTACCCTGTAGTAGTGTTATTACCCAGTAGTAGTGTTACTAACCTGTAGTAGTGTTATTAACCTGTAGTAGTGTTATTACCCTGTAGTAGTGTTACTAACCTGTAGTAGTGTTACTAACCTAGTAACTAGTAGTGTTATTACCCTGTAGTAGTGTTATTAACCTGTAGTAGTGTTACTAACCTGTAGTAGCTAGTAGTGTTATTACCCTGTAGTAGTGTTACCCTGTAGTAGTGTTACTAACCTGTAGTAGTGTTACTAACCTGTAGTAGTGTTACTAACCTGTAGTAGTGTTATTACCCAGTAGTAGTGTTACTAACCTGTAGTAGTGTTATTACCTGTAGTAGTGTTACTAACCTGTAGTAGTAGTGTTACTAACCTGTAGTAGTGTTACTAACCTGTAGTAGCTAGTAGTGTTATTACCCTGTAGTAGTGTTACTAACCTGTAGTAGTGTTACTAACCTGTAGTAGTTACTAACCTGTAGTAGTGTTACTAACCTGTAGTATTACCCTGTAGTAGTGTTACTAACCTGTAGTAGTGTTACTAACCCTATTAGTAGTGTTACTAACCTGTAGTAGTGTTACTAACCTGTAGTAGTGTTACTAACCTGTAGTAGTGTTATTAACCCAGTAGTAGTGTTATTAACCTGTAGTAGTGTTACTAACCTGTAGTAGTGTACCCAGTAGTAGTGTTACTAACCTGTAGTAGTGTTACTAACCTGTAGTAGTGTTACTAACCTGTAGTAGTGTTACTAACCTGTAGTAGTGTTACTAACCTGTAGTAGTGTGTTACTAACCTGTAGTAGTGTTATTACCCAGTAGTAGTGTTACTAACCTGTAGTAGTGTTACTAACCTGTAGTAGTGTTATTACCCTGTAGTAGTGTTATTACCCTGTAGTAGTGTTACTAACCTGTAGTAGTGTTATTACCCTAGTAGTGTTATTACCCTGTAGTAGTGTTACTAACCTGTAGTAGTGTTATTACCCTGTAGTAGTGTTACTAACCTGTAGTGTAGTAGTGTTATTACCCTGTAGTAGTGTTACTAACCTGTAGTAGCTAGTAGTGTTATTACCCAGTAGTAGTGTTACTAACCTGTAGTAGTGTTATTACCCTAGTAGCTAGTAGTGTTATTACCTGTAGTAGTGTTATTACCCAGTAGTAGTGTTACTAACCTGTAGTAACTAGTAGTGTTATTACCCTGTAGTAGTGTTACTAACCTGTAGTAGTGTTACTAACCTGTAGTAGTGTTATTACCCTGTAGTAGTGTTATTACCCTGTAGTAGTGTTACTAACCTGTAGTAGTGTTATTACCCTGTAGTAGTGTTACTAACCTGTAGTAGTGTTACTACCCTGTAGTAACTAGTAGTGTTATTACCCTGTAGTAGTGTTACTAACCTGTAGTAGTGTTATTACCCTGTAGTAGTTACTAACTAGTAGTGTTATTACCCTGTAGTAGTGTTACTAACCTGTAGTAACTAGTAGTGTTATTACCCTGTAGTAGTGTTTACCTGTAGTAGCTAGTAGTGTTATTACCCTGTAGTAGTGTTGTTACTAACCTGTAGTAGTGTTACTAACCTGTAGTAGTGTTACTAACCTGTAGTAGCTAGTAGTGTTATTACCCTGTAGTAGTGTTACTAACCTGTAGTAGTGTTACCCTAACCTGTAGTAGTGTTACCCAGTAGTAGTGTTACTAACCTGTAGTAGTAGTAGTGTTATTACCCTGTAGTAGTGTTACTAACCTGTAGTAGCTAGTAGTGTTATTACCCTGTAGTAGTGTTTACTGTAGTAACCTGTAGTAACCTAGTAGTAGTGTTATTACCTGTAGTAGTGTTACTAACCTGTAGTAGTGTTACTACCCTAGTAGTAGTGTTACTACCCTGTAGTAGTGTTATTAACCTGTAGTAGTGTTACTAACCTAGTAGTGTTACTAACCTGTAGTAGTGTTATTACCTGTAGTAGTGTAGTAGTGTTACTAACCTGTAGTAGTGTTATTAACCTGTAGTAGTGTTACTAACCTGTACTAACTGTAGTGTTACTACCCTGTAGTAGTGTTACTAACCTGTAGTAGTGTTACTAACCTGTAGTAGTTATTACCTGTAGTAGTGTTACTAACCTGTAGTAGTGTTATTACCTGTAGTAGTGTTACTAACCTGTAGTAGCTAGTAGTGTTATTAACCTGTAGTAGTGTTACTAACCTGTAGTAGTGTTATTACTAGTAGTAGTGTTATTAACCTGTAGTAGTGTTATTACCCTGTAGTAGTGTTACTAACCTGTAGTAGCTAGTAGTGTTACTAACCTGTAGTAGTGTTACTAACCTGTAGTAGTGTTATTAACCTGTAGTAGTGTTACTAACCTGTAGTAGTGTTATTAACCTGTAGTAGTGTTACTAACCTGTAGTAGTGTTACTAACCCTAGTAGTGTTATTACCCTGTAGTAGTGTTACTAACCTGTAGTAGTGTTATTACCCTGTAGTAGTGTTATTACCCTGTAGTAGTGTTACTAACCTGTAGTAGCTAGTAGTGTTATTACCCTGTAGTAGTAGTGTTACTAACCTGTAGTAGTAGTGTTATTACCCTGTAGTAGTGTTACTAACCTGTAGTAGCTAGTAGTGTTATTACCCTGTAGTAGTGTTACTAACCTGTAGTAGTGTTACTAACCTGTAGTAGTGTTACTAACCTGTAGTAGCTAGTAGTGTTATTACCCAGTAGTAGTGTTACTAACCTGTAGTAGTGTTATTACCCTGTAGTAGTGTTACTAACCTGTAGTAACTAGTAGTGTTATTACCCAGTAGTAGTGTTACTAACCTGTAGTAACTAGTAGTGTTATTACCCAGTAGTAGTGTTACTAACCTGTAGTAACTAGTAGTGTTATTACCCAGTAGTAGTGTTACTAACCTGTAGTAGTGTTATTACCCTGTAGTAGTGTTATTACCCAGTAGTAGTGTTACTACCTGTAGTAGTGTTATTACCCTGTAGTAGTGTTACTAACCTGTAGTAACTAGTAGTGTTATTACCCTGTAGTAGTGTTACTAACCTGTAGTAGTGTTATTACCCTGTAGTAGTGTTACTAACCTGTAGTAGCTAGTAGTGTTATTACCCTGTAGTAGTGTTATTACCTGTAGTAGTGTTACTAACCTGTAGTAGTAGTAGTGTTACTAACCTGTAGTAGTGTTACTAACCTGTAGTAGCTAGTGTTAGTAGTAGTGTTACTAACCTGTAGTAGTGTTATTAACCTGTAGTAGTGTTACTAACCTGTAGTAACTAACCTGTAGTAGTGTTATTACCCAGTAGTAGTGTTACTAACCCTAAGTAGTAGTGTTATTACCTGTAGTAGTGTTATTACCCTGTAGTAGTGTTACTAACCTGTAGTAGTGTTATTACCCTGTAGTAGTGTTACTAACCTGTAGTAGTGTTACTAACCTGTAGTAGTGTTACTAACCTGTAGTAGTGTAGTAGTTACTAACCTGTAGTAGTGTTTACCCTGTAGTAGTGTTACTACCTGTAGTAGTGTTACTAACCTGTAGTAGTGTTACTAACCTGTAGTAGTAGTAGTGTTATTACCCTGTAGTAGTGTTACTAACCTGTAGTAGTGTTACTAACCTGTAGTAAACCTAGTAGTGTTATTACCCCTGTAGTAGTGTTACTAACCTGTAGTAGCTAGTAGTGTTATTACCCAGTAGTAGTGTTACTAACCTGTAGTAACTAGTAGTGTTATTACCCAGTAGTAGTGTACTAAGTAGTAGTGTTATTACCCTGTAGTAGTGTTATTACCCTGTAGTAGTGTTACTAACCTGTAGTAGTGTTATTAACCTGTAGTAGTGTTATTACCCTGTAGTAGTGTTACTAACCTGTAGTAACTAGTAGTGTTATTACCCTGTAGTAACTAGTAGTGTTATTACCCTGTAGTAGTGTTATTAACCTTAGTAGTGTTACTAACCTGTAGTAGCTAGTAGTGTTATTACCCTGTAGTAGTGTTATTACCCTGTAGTAGTGTTACTAACCTGTAGTAGCTAGTAGTGTTATTACCCTGTAGTAGTGTTACTAACCTGTAGTAGCTAGTAGTGCTATTACCCAGTAGTAGTGTTACTAACCTGTAGTAGTGTTATTACCCTGTAGTAGTGTTACTAACCTGTAACTAGTAGTGTTATTACCCTGTAGTGTTATTACCCTGTAGTAGTGTTACTAACCTGTAGTAGTAGTAGTGTTATTACCCTGTAGTAGTGTTATTAACCTGTAGTAGTAGTGTTACTAACCTGTAGTAACTAGTAGTGTTACTAACCTGTAGTAGTGTTACTACCCTGTAGTAGTGTTACTAACCTGTAGTAGTGTTATTACAACCTGTAGTAGTGTTACTAACCTGTAGTAGTGTTACTAACCTAGTAGTAGTAGTAGTGTTATTACCCTGTAGTAGTGTTACCCTGTAGTAGTGTTATTACCCTGTAGTAGTGTTACTAACCTGTAGTACTAGTAGTGTTATTACCCAGTAGTAGTGTTACTAACCTGTAGTAGTGTTATTACCCAGTAGTAGTGTTACTAACCTGTAGTAGTGTTATTACCCTGTAGTAGTGTTACTAACCTAGTAGTGTAACCTGTAGTAGTGTTACTAACCTGTAGTAGTGTTATTACCCTGTAGTAGTGTTACTAACCTGTAGTAACTAGTAGTGTTATTACCCTGTAGTAACCTGTAGTAGTGTAGTAGTGTTACTAACCTGTAGTAGTGTTATTACCCTGTAGTAGTGTTATTACCCTGTAGTAGTGTTACTAACCTGTAGTAGCTAGTAGTGTTATTACCCTGTAGTAGTGTTACTAACCTGTAGTGTTACTAGTAGTGTTACTAACCTGTAGTAGTGTTACTAACCTGTAGTAGTGTTACTAACCTAGTAGTACCCTAGTAGTGTTATTACCCTGTAGTAGTGTTACTAACCTGTAGTAACTAGTAGTGTTATTACCCAGTAGTAGTGTTACTAACCTGTAGTGTATTACCCAGTAGTAGTGTTATTACCCTGTAGTAGTGTTATTACCCAGTAGTAGTGTTACTAACCTGTAGTAACTAGTAGTGTTATTACCCTGTAGTAGTGTTACTAACCTGTAGTAGCTAGTAGTGTTATTACCCTGTAGTAGTGTAGTAGTGTTATTAACCTGTAGTAGTGTTACTAACCTGTAGTAGTGTTACTAACCTGTAGTAGTGTTACTAACCTGTAGTAACTAGTAGTGTTATTACCCTGTAGTAGTGTTACTAACCTGTAGTAGTGTTATTACCCAGTAGTAGTGTTACTAACCTGTAGTAGTGTTATTACCCTGTAGTAGTGTTACTAACCTGTAGTTACTAACCGGTAGTAGTGTTATTACCCTGTAGTAGTGTTACTAACCTGTAGTAGCTAGTAGTGTTATTACCCTAGTAGTAAGTAGTTAGTGTTATTACCTGTAGTAGTGTTACTAACCTGTAGTAGCTAGTAGTGTTATTACCCTGTAGTAGTGTTACTAACCTGTAGTAGTGTTACTAACCTGTAGTAGTGTTATTACATTGTAGTAGTGTTACTAACCTGTAGTAGTGTTACTAACCTGTAGTAGTGTTATTACCCAGTAGTAGTGTTCCTAACCTGTAGTAGTGTTATTACCCTGTAGTAGTGTTACTAACCTGTAGTAGTGTCATTACCCTGTGGTAATGTCATTACCCTGTAGTAGTGTCATTACCCTGTAGTAGTGTCATTACCCTGTAGTAGTGTCATTACCCTGTAGTAGTGTTACTAACCTGTAGTAGTGTTACTAACCTGTAGTAGCTAGTGGTGTTATCACCCTGTAGTAGTGTTATTACCTGTAGTAGTGTTACTAACCTGTAGTAGTGTTAACCTGTAGTAGTGTTATTACCCAGTAGTAGTGTTACTAACCTGTAGTAGTGTTATTACCCTGTAGTAGTGTTACTAACCTGTAGTAGTGTTACTAACCTGTAGTAGTGTTATTAACCTGTAGTAGTGTTACTAACCTGTAGTACTATTACCCTGTAGTAGTGTTACTAACCTGTAGTAGTGTTACTAACCTGTAGTAGTGTTATTACCCTGTAGTAGTGTTATAACCTGTAGTAGTGTTACTAACCTAGTAGTAACCTAGTAGTGTTATTACCTGTAGTAGTTACTAGTAGTGTTACTAACCTGTAGTGTTACTAACCTAGTAGTGTTACTACCCTGTAGTAGTGTTACTAACCTGTAGTAACTAGTAGTGTTATTACCCTGTAGTAGTGTTACTAACCTGTAGTAGTGTTATTACCCTGTAGTAGTGTTATTACCCTGTAGTAGTGTTACTAACCTGTAGTAGCTAGTAGTGTTATTAACCTGTAGTAGTGTTACTAACCTGTAGTAGTGTTACTAACCTGTAGTAGTGTTGTTACTACCCTGTAGTAGTGTTACTACCCTGTAGTAGTGTTACTGCCCTGTAGTAGTGTTACTAACCTGTAGTAGTGTTACTAACCTGTAGTAGTGTTACTAACCTGTAGTAGTGTTACTAACCTGTAGTAGCTAGTAGTGTTATTACCCAGTAGTAGTGTTACTAACCTGTAGTAGTGTTACTAACCAGTAGTAGTGTTACTAACCTGTAGTAACTAGTAGTGTTATTACCCAGTAGTAGTGTTACTAACCTGTAGTAACTAGTAGTGTTATTACCCAGTAGTAGTGTTACTAACCTGTAGTAGTGTTATTACCCTGTAGTAGTGTTATTACCCTGTAGTAGTGTTATTACCCTGTAGTAGTGTTATTACCTGTAGTAGTGTTACTAACCTGTAGTAGTGTTACTAACCTGTAGTTGTGTACTACCTGTAGTAGTGTTATTACCCTGTAGTAGTGTTATTACCCTGTAGTAGTGTTACTAACCTATGTAGTAGTGTTACTACCTGTAGTGTTACTAACCTGTAGTACCTAGTAGTGTTATTACCCTGTAGTAGTGTTACTAACCTGTAGTAGTGTTATTACCCTGTAGTAGTGTTATTAACCTGTAGTAGTGTTAGTGTTAACCAGTAGTAGTGTTACTAAGTAGTGTTAGTGTTTAACCTGTAGTAGTGTTATTACCCTGTAGTAGTGTTACTAACCTGTAGTAACTAGTAGTGTTATTACCCTGTAGTTACTAAACTAGTAGTGTTATTACCCTGTAGTAGTGTTATTACCCTGTAGTAGTGTTACTAACCTGTAGTAGCTAGTAGTGTTATTACCCTGTAGTAGTGTTATTACCCTGTAGTAGTGTTACTAACCTGTAGTAGCTAGTAGTGCTATTACCCAGTAGTAGTGTTACTAACCTGTAGTAGTGTTATTACCCTGTAGTAGTGTTACTAACCTGTAGTAACTAGTAGTGTGTTACTAGCAGTGTTATTACCCTGTAGTAGTGTTACTAACCTGTAGTAGTAGTAGTGTTATTACCCTGTAGTAGTGTTATTACCCTGTAGTAGTGTTACTAACCTGTAGTAGCTAGTAGTGTTATTACCCAGTAGTAGTGTTACTAACCTGTAGTAGTGTTATTACCCTGTAGTAGTGTTACTAACCTGTAGTAACCCTAGTAGTGTATTACCCTGTAGTAGTGTTACTAACCTGTAGTAACTAGTAGTGTTATTACCCTGTAGTAGTGCTATTACCCTGTAGTAGTGTTACTAACCTGTAGTAACTAGTAGTGTTATTACCCTGTAGTAGTGTTATTACCTGTAGTAGTGTTACTAACCTGTAGTAGTGTTACTAACCTGTAGTACCTAGTAGTGTTATTACCCAGCAGTAGTGTTACTAACCTGTAGTAGTGTTATTACCTGTAGTAGTGTAGTGCTATTACCTGTAGTAGTGTTACTAACCTGTAGTAGTGTTATTACCCAGTAGTAGTGTTATTACCCTGTAGTAGTGTTACTAACCTGTAGTAACTAGTAGTGTTATTACCCTGTAGTAGTGTTATTACCCTGTAGTAGTGTTACTAACCTGTAGTAACTAGTAGTGTTATTACCCTAGTAGTGTTATTACCCTGTAGTAGTGTTACTAACCCTGTAGTAGTGTTATTACCCTGTAGTAGTGTTATTACCCTGTAGTAGTGTTACTAACCTGTAGTAGCTAGTAGTGTTATTACCCTGTAGTAGTGTTACTAACCTGCTAGTAGTGTTATTACCCTGTAGTAGTGTTACTAACCTGTAGTAGTGTTATTACCCAGTAGTAGTGTTATTACCCTGTAGTAGTGTTATTACCCAGTAGTAGTGTTACTAACCTGTAGTAGTGTTATTACCCAGTAGTAGTGTTATTACCCAGTAGTAGTGTTACTAACCTGTAGTAGTGTTATTACCCTGTAGTAGTGTTATTACCCTGTAGTAGTGTTACTAACCTGTAGTAACTAGTAGTGTTATTACCCTGTAGTAACTAGTAGTGTTATTACCCTGTAGTAGTGTTATAACCTGTAGTAGTGTAGTGTTATTACCCTGTAGTAGTGTTACTAACCTGTAGTAGTAGTAGTGTTATTACCCTGTAGTAGTGTTACTAACCTGTAGTAGTAGTGTTATTACCCTGTAGTAGTGTTACTAACCTGTAGTAGCTAGTAGTGTTATTACCCTGTAGTAGTGTTATTACCCAGTAGTAGTTTACCCTGTAGTAGTGTTACTAACCTAGTAGTAGTGTTACTAACCTGTAGTAGTTACTAGTGTTAGTGTTATTACCCTGTAGTAGTGTTACTAACCTGTAGTAGTAGTGTTATAACCCAGTAGTAGTGTTACTACCCTGTAGTAGTGTTGTTACCCTGTAGTAGTGTTATTACCCTGTAGTAGTATTGTTACCCTGTAGTAGTGTTACTAACCTGTAGTAACTAGTAGTGTTATTACCCTGTAGTAGTGTTACTAACCTGTAGTAACTAGTGTTATTACCCAGTAGTAGTGTTATTACTAGTGTTATTACCCTGTAGTAGTGTTACTAACCTGTAGTAGTGTTATTACCCAGTAGTAGTGTTACTAACCTGTAGTAGTGTTACTAACCTGTAGTAGTGTTATTACCCTGTAGTAGTGTTACTAACCTGTAGTAGTAGTTGTGTTATAACCTGTAGTAACTAGTGTTATTACCCTGTAGTAGTGTTACTAACCTGTAGTAGTGTTATTACCCGGTAGTAGTGTTACTAACCTGACTAACCTGTAGTAGTGTTATTACCCAGTAGTAGTGTTACTAACCTGTAGTAGTGTTATTAC
>NW_024608933.1:0-10000 GCF_018296145.1 Oncorhynchus tshawytscha
AGGACTGACTACCCCCACTATGTATTTAACCAGGAGGACTGACTACCCCACTATGTATTTAACCAGGAGGACTGACTACCCCACTATGTATTTAACCAGGAGGACTGACTACCCCCACTATGTATTTAACCAGGAGGACTGACTACCCCCCACTATGTATTTAACCAGGAGGACTGACTACCCCCCACTATGTATTTAACCAGGAGGACTGACTACCCCCACTATGTATTTAACCAGGAGGACTGACTACCCCCCACTATGTATTTAACCAGGAGGACTGACTACCCCACTATGTATTTAACCAGGAGGACTGACTACCCCACTATGTATTTAACCAGGAGGACTGACTACCCCACTATGTATTTAACCAGGAGGACTGACTACCCCACTATATATTTAACCAGGAGGACTGACTACCCCCCACTATGTATTTAACCAGGAGGACTGACTACCCCCCACTATGTATTTAACCAGGAGGACTGACTACCCCCACTATGTATTTAACCAGGAGGACTGACTACCCCCCACTATGTATTTAACCAGGAGGACTGACTACCCCCCCACTATGTATTTAACCAGGAGGACTGACTACCCCCCACTATGTATTTAACCAGGAGGACTGACTACCCCCCACTATGTATTTAACCAGGAGGACTGACTACCCCCCACTATGTATTTAACCAGGAGGACTGACTACCCCACTATGTATTTAACCAGGAGGACTGACTACCCCCCACTATGTATTTAACCAGGAGGACTGACTACCCCCCACTATGTATTTAACCAGGAGGACTGACTACCCCCCACTATGTATTTAACCAGGAGGACTGACTACCCCACTATGTATTTAACCAGGAGGACTGACTACCCCCCACTATGTATTTAACCAGGAGGACTGACTACCCCCCACTATGTATTTAACCAGGAGGACTGACTACCCCCACTATGTATTTAACCAGGAGGACTGACTACCCCCACTATGTATTTAACCAGGAGGACTAACTACCCCACTATGTATTTAACCAGGAGGACTGACTACCCCACTATTTATTTAACCAGAGGACTGACTACCCCCACTATGTATTTAACCAGGAGGACTGACTACCCCACTATGTATTTAACCAGGAGGACTGACTACCCCCACTATGTATTTAACCAGGAGGACTGACTACCCCACTATGTATTTAACCAGGAGGACTGACTACCCCCCACTATGTATTTGACCAGGAGGACTGACTACCCCCACTATGTATTTAACCAGGAGGACTGACTACCCCACTATGTATTTAACCAGGAGGACTGACTACCCCCACTATGTATTTAACCAGGAGGACTGACTACCCTACTATGTATTTAACCAGGAGGACTGACTACCCCCACTATGTATTTAACCAGGAGGACTGACTACCCCCCACTATGTATTTAACCAGGAGGACTGACTACCCCCCACTATGTATTTAACCAGGAGGACTGACTACCCCACTATGTATTTAACCAGGAGGACTGACTACCCCACTATGTATTTAATCAGGAGGACTGACTACCCCACTATGTATTTAACCAGGAGGACTGACTACCCCCCCCACTATGTATTTAACCAGGAGGACTGACTACCCCCCACTATGTATTTAACCAGGAGGACTGACTACCCCCACTATGTATTTAACCAGGAGGACTGACTACCCCCCACTATGTATTTAACCAGGAGGACTGACTACCCCCCACTATGTATTTAACCAGGAGGACTGACTACCCCACTATGTATTTAACCAGGAGGACTGACTACCCCCCACTATGTATTTAACCAGGAGGACTGACTACCCCACTATGTATTTAACCAGGAGGACTGACTACCCTACTATGTATTTAACCAGGAGAACTGACTACCACACTATGTATTTAACCAGGAGGACTGACTATGTATTTAACCAGGAGGACTGACCCCCACTATGTATTTAACCAGGAGGACTGACTACCCCCCACTATGTATTTAACCAGGAGGACTGACTACCCCCCACTATGTATTTAACCAGGAGGACTGACTACCCCCCACTATGTATTTAACCAGGAGGACTGACTACCCCACTATGTATTTAACCAGGAGGACTGACTACCCCACTATGTATTAACCAGGAGGACTGACTACCCCACATGTATTTAACCAGGAGGACTGACTACCCCCCACTATGTATTTAACCAGGAGGACTGACTACCCCCCACTATGTATTTAACCAGGAGGACTGACTACCCCCACTATGTATTTAACCAGGAGGACTAACTACCCCCACTATGTATTTAACCAGGAGGACTGACTACCCCCACTATGTATTTAACCAAGAGGACTGACTACCCCCACTATGTATTTAACCAGGAGGACTGACTACCCCACTATGTATTTAACCAGGAGGACTGACTACCCCACTATGTATTTAACCAGGAGGACTGACTACCCCACTATGTATTTAACCAAGAGGACTGACTACCCCCCACTATGTATTTGACCAGGAGGACTGACTACCCCACTATGTATTTAACCAGGAGGACTGACTACCCCCCACTATGTATTTAACCAGGAGGACTGACTACCCCCCACTATGTATTTAACCAGGAGGACTGACTACCCCACTATGTATTTAACCAGGAGGACTGACTACCCCCCACTATGTATTTAACCAGGAGGACTGACTACCCCCACTATGTATTTAACCAGGAGGACTGACTACCCCCACTATGTATTTAAATAGGAGGACTGACTACCCCACTATGTATTTAACCAGGAGGACTGACTACCCCACTATGTATTTAACCAGGAGGACTGACTACCCCACTATGTATTTAACCAGGAGGACTGACTACCCCCCCCACTATGTATTTAACCAGGAGGACTGACTACCCCCCACTATGTATTTAACCAGGAGGACTGACTACCCCCACTATGTATTTAACCAGGAGGACTGACTACCCCCCACTATGTATTTAACCAGGAGGACTGACTACCCCCCACTATGTATTTAACCAGGAGGACTGACTACCCCACTATGTATTTAACCAGGAGGACTGACTACCACCCCACTATGTATTTAACCAGGAGGACTGACTACCCCACTATGTATTTAACCAGGAGGACTGACTACCCTACTATGTATTTAACCAGGAGGACTGACTACCACACTATGTATTTAACCAGGAGGACTGACTACCCCCCACTATGTATTTAACCAGGAGGACTGACTACCCCACTATGTATTTAACCAGGAGGACTGACTACCACACTATGTATTTAACCAGGAGGACTGACTACCCCCCCACTATGTATTTAAACAGGAGGACTGACTACCCCACTATGTATTTAACCAGGAGGACTGACTACCCCACTATGTAATTAATCAGGAGGACTGACTACCCCACTATGTATTTAACCAGGAGGACTGACTACCCCCCACTATGTATTTAACCAGGAGGACTGACTACCCCCCACTATGTATTTAACCAGGAGGACTGACTACCCCCAACTATGTATTTAACCAGGAGGACTGACTACCCCCCCCACTATGTATTTAACCAGGAGGACTGACTACCCCCCACTATGTATTTAACCAGGAGGACTGACTACCCCCCACTATGTATTTAACCAGGAGGACTGACTACCCCCCACTATGTATTTAACCAGGAGGACTGACTACCCCACTATGTATTTAACCAGGAGGACTGACTACCCTACTATGTATTTAACCAGGAGAACTGACTACCCCACTATGTATTTAACCAGGAGGACTGACTACCCCCCACTATGTATTTAACCAGGAGGACTGACTACCCCACTATGTATTTAACCAGGAGGACTGACTACCCCCCCACTATGTATTTAACCAGGAGGACTGACTACCCCCCACTATGTATTTAACCAGGAGGACTGACTAAATCAAATCAAATCAAATCAAATTTATTTATATAGCCCTTCGTACATCAGCTGATATCTCAAAGTGCTGTACAGAAACCCAGCCTAAAACCCCAAACAGCAAGCAATGCAGGTGTAGAAGCACGGTGGCTAGGAAAAACTCCCTAGAAAGGCCAAAACCTAGGAAGAAACCCAGAGAGGAACCAGGCTATGTGGGGTGGCCAGTCCTCTTCTGGCTGTGCCGGGTGGAGATTATAACAGAACATGGCCAAGATGTTCAAATGTTCATAAATGACCAGCATGGTCGAATAATAATAAGGCAGAACAGTTGAAACTGGAGCAGCAGCACAGTCAGGTGGAAGTTGAAACTGGAGCAGCAGCATGGCCAGGTGGACTGGGGACAGCAAGGAGTCATCATGTCAGGTAGTCCTGGGGCATGGTCCTAGGGCTCAGGTCCTCCGAGAGAGAGAAAGAAAGAGAGAAGGAGAGAATTAGAGAACGCACACTTAGATTCACACAGGACACCGAATAGGACAGGAGAAGTACTCCAGATATAACAAACTGACCCCAGCCCCCCGAAACATAAACTACTGCAGCATAAATACTGGAGGCTGAGACAGGAGGGGTCAGGAGACACTGTGGCCCCATCCGAGGACACCCCCAGACAGGGCCAAACAGGAAGGATATAACCCCACCCACTTTGCCAAAGCACAGCCCCCACACCACTAGAGGGATATCTTCAACCACCAACTTACCATCCTGAGACAAGGCTGAGTATAGCCCACAAATATCTCCGCCACGGCACAACCCAAGGGGGGGGCGCCAACCCAGACAGGATGACCACAACAGTGAATCAACCCACTCAGGTGATGCACCCCCTCCAGGGACGGCATGAGAGAGCCCCAGCAAGCCAGTGACTCAGCCCCTGTAATAGGGTTAGAGGCAGAGAATCCCAGTGGAAAGAGGGGAACCGGCCAGGCAGAGACAGCAAGGGCGGTTCGTTGCTCCAGAGCCTTTCCGTTCACCTTCCCACTCCTGGGCCAGACTACACTCAATCATATGACCCACTGAAGAGATGAGTCTTCAGTAAAGACTTAAAGGTTGAGACCGAGTTTGCGTCTCTGACATGGGTAGGCAGACCGTTCCATAAAAATGGAGCTCTATAGGAGAAAGCCCTGCCTCCAGCTGTTTGCTTAGAAATTCTAGGGACAATTAGGAGGCCTGCGTCTTGTGACCGTAGCGTACGTGTAGGTATGTACGGCAGGACCAAATCAGAGAGATAGGTAGGAGCAAGCCCATGTAATGCTTTGTAGGTTAGCAGTAAAACCTACCCCCCCACTATCTATTTAACCAGGAGGACTGACTACCCCCCCCACTATATATTTAACCAGGAGGACTGACTACCCCACTATGTCTTTAACCAGGAGGACTGACTACCCCACTATGTATTTAACCAGGAGGACTGACTACCCCCCCACTATGTATTTAACCAGGAGGACTGACTACCCCCCACTATGTATTTAACCAGGAGGACTGACTACCCCCCACTATGTCTTTAACCAGGAGGACTGACTATGTATTTAACTGACTACCCCCCACTATGTATTTAACCAGGAGGACTGACTACCCCCCACTATGTATTTAACCAGGAGGACTGACTACCCCCCACTATGTATTTAACCAGGAGGACTGACTTTAACCAGGAGGACTGACCCCCACTATGTATTTAACCAGGAGGACTGACTACCCCACTATGTATTTAACCAGGAGGACCCCCCACTATGTATTTAACCAGGAGGACTGACTACCCCCCACTATGTATTTAACCAGGAGGACTGACTACCCCCCCCACTATGTATTTAACCAGGAGGACTGACTACCCCCCACTATGTATTTAACCAGGAGGACTGACTACCCCCCACTATGTATTTAACCAGGAGGACTGACTACCCCACTATGTATTTAACCAGGAGGACTGACTACCCCCACTATGTATTTAACCAGGAGGACTGACTACCCCCCACTATGTATTTAACCAGGAGGACTGACTACCCCCCACTATGTATTTAACCAGGAGGACTGACTACCCCCCACTATGTATTTAACCAGGAGGACTGACTACCCCACCCCCACTATGTATTTAACCAGGAGGACTGACTACCCCCCACTATGTATTTAACCAGGAGGACTGACTACCCCCCACTATGTATTTAACCAGGAGGACTGACTACCCCCCACTATGTATTTAACCAGGAGGACTGACTACCCCCCACTATGTATTTAACCAGGAGGACTGACTACCCCCCACTATGTATTTAACCAGGAGGACTGACTACCCCCCACTATGTATTTAACCAGGAGGACTGACTACCCCCACTATGTATTTAACCAGGAGGACTGACTACCCCCACTATGTATTTAACCAGGAGGACTGACTACCCCCACTATGTATTTAACCAGGAGGACTGACCCCCCTACTATGTATTTAACCAGGAGGACTGACCCCCACTATGTATTTAACCAGGAGGACTGACTACTGACCCCCCCACTATGTATTTAACCAGGAGGACTGACTACCCCCCACTATGTATTTAACCAGGAGGACTGACTACCCCCCACTATGTATTTAACCAGGAGGACTGACTACCCCCCACTATGTATTTAACCAGGAGGACTGACTACCCCCCCCACTATGTATTTAACCAGGAGGACTGACTACCCCCCACTATGTATTTAACCAGGAGGACTGACTACCCCCACTATGTATTTAACCAGGAGGACTGACTACCCCCCACTATGTATTTAACCAGGAGGACTGACTACCCCCCACTATGTATTTAACCAGGAGGACTGACTACCCCCACTATGTATTTAACCAGGAGGACTGACTACCCCCCACTATGTATTTAACCAGGAGGACTGACTACCCCCCACTATGTATTTAACCAGGAGGACTGACTACCCCCACTATGTATTTAACCAGGAGGACTGACTACCCCCCACTATGTATTTAACCAGGAGGACTGACTACCCCCACTATGTATTTAACCAGGAGGACTGACTACTGACCCCCACTATGTATTTAACCAGGAGGACTGACTACCAGGAGGACTGACTACCCCCCACTATGTATTTAACCAGGAGGACTGACTACCCCCCACTATGTATTTAACCAGGAGGACTGACTACCCCCACTATGTATTTAACCAGGAGGACTGACTACCCCACTATGTATTTAACCAGGAGGACTGACTACCCCCCACTATGTATTTAACCAGGAGGACTGACTACCCCACTATGTATTTAACCAGGAGGACTGACTACTATGTATTTAACCAGGAGGACCCCCACTATGTATTTAACCAGGAGGACTGACTACCCCCCACTATGTATTTAACCAGGAGGACTGACTACCCCCCACTATGTATTTAACCAGGAGGACTGACTACCCCCACTATGTATTTAACCAGGAGGACTGACTACCCCCCACTATGTATTTAACCAGGAGGACTGACTACCCCCCACTATGTATTTAACCAGGAGGACTGACTACCCCCACTATGTATTTAACCAGGAGGACTGACTACCCCCACTATGTATTTAACCAGGAGGACTGACTACCCCCCACTATGTATTTAACCAGGAGGACTGACTACCCCCCACTATGTATTTAACCAGGAGGACTGACTACCCCCCACTATGTATTTAACCAGGAGGACTGACTACCCCCCCACTATGTATTTAACCAGGAGGACTGACTACCCCCCACTATGTATTTAACCAGGAGGACTGACTACCCCCACTATGTATTTAACCAGGAGGACTGACTACCCCCCCCACTATGTATTTAACCAGGAGGACTGACTACCCCCCACTATGTATTTAACCAGGAGGACTGACTACCCCCACTATGTATTTAACCAGGAGGACTGACTACCCCCACTATGTATTTAACCAGGAGGACTGACTACCCCCACTATGTATTTAACCAGGAGGACTGACTACCCCCACTATGTATTTAACCAGGAGGACTGACTACCCCCCACTATGTATTTAACCAGGAGGACTGACTACCCCACTATGTATTTAACCAGGAGGACTGACTACCCCCCACTATGTATTTAACCAGGAGGACTGACTACCCCCCACTATGTATTTAACCAGGAGGACTGACTACCCCCCACTATGTATTTAACCAGGAGGACTGACTACCCCCACTATGTATTTAACCAGGAGGACTGACTACCCCCCACTATGTATTTAACCAGGAGGACTGACTACCCCCCACTATGTATTTAACCAGGAGGACTGACTACCCCCCACTATGTATTTAACCAGGAGGACTGACTACCCCCCCCACTATGTATTTAACCAGGAGGACTGACTACCCCCCACTATGTATTTAACCAGGAGGACTGACTACCCCCCACTATGTATTTAACCAGGAGGACTGACTACCCCCACTATGTATTTAACCAGGAGGACTGACTACCCCCCACTATGTATTTAACCAGGAGGACTGACTACCCCCACTATGTATTTAACCAGGAGGACTGACTACCCCCCACTATGTATTTAACCAGGAGGACTGACTACCCCCCACTATGTATTTAACCAGGAGGACTGACTACCCCCCACTATGTATTTAACCAGGAGGACTGACTACCCCCACTATGTATTTAACCAGGAGGACTGACTACCCCCCACTATGTATTTAACCAGGAGGACTGACTACCCCCACTATGTATTTAACCAGGAGGACTGACTACCCCACTATGTATTTAACCAGGAGGACTGACTACCCCCCACTATGTATTTAACCAGGAGGACTGACTACCCCCCACTATGTATTTAACCAGGAGGACTGACTACCCCCCACTATGTATTTAACCAGGAGGACTGACTACCCCCCCCACCCCCCTATGTATTTAACCAGGAGGACTGACTACCCCCCACTATGTATTTAACCAGGAGGACTGACTACCCCACTATGTATTTAACCAGGAGGACTGACTACCCCCCCCACTATGTATTTAACCAGGAGGACTGACTACCCCCACTATGTATTTAACCAGGAGGACTGACTACCCCCACTATGTATTTAACCAGGAGGACTGACTACCCCCCACTATGTATTTAACCAGGAGGACTGACTACCCCCCCCACTATGTATTTAACCAGGAGGACTGACTACCCGATGGTGTGACTCTTGCATTTATTATCACTGCATTCCTATTTAAAGTTTCATGATAACAGAAGGACAAAGTGTAGCATAGCGCAGGCTAACCTGCAGTGATTCTGGAGGCGGTTAGCACATTTAGTAACAATACACTAGAGGGCTAACATGAAGGACAGTAGGGTCTGTACGCTAGTGACAGAGGTTAGCAACAAGACCGCTAGCTACAACAGGGGTTGCATGTTAGTGACAGAGGTTAGCAACAAAACCGCTAGCTAGAACAGGGTTAGCATAATAGTGACAGAGGTTAGCAACAAAACCGCTAGCTACAACAGGGGTTGCATGTTAGTGACAGAGGTTAGCAACAAGACCGCTAGCTACAACAGGGGTTGCATGTTAGTGACAGAGGTTAGAACAAGACTGATGGTGATACCAGAGCTAGCATGCTAATAAGGAAGGTTATCACTTGCTACAACAAGGTCAGCAGGCTAGTTATAGAGGCGACAAGACTGCCAGAGACAACAGAGCTAGAATGCTAGTGACAGAGGATAACAGCAAGACCACTAGTGACACCAGAGCTAGCACGCTAGTATGAGAGGATAACAGCAAGACTGCAAGTGACACCAGAGCTAGCATGTTAGTGACAGAGGTTAGCAACAAGCAGGTCCTATAGAGTCAACATGTCTCTGAGACAGATCAGGTCCTATAGAGTCAACATGAGACAGATCAGGTCCTATAGAGTCAACATGAGACAGATCAGGTCCTATAGAGTCAACATGAGACTGATCAGGTCCTATAGAGTCAACATGAGACAGATCAGGTCCTATAGAGTCAACATGTCTCTCAGATCAAATCAAATTTTATTTGTCACATACACATGTTCTGCAGACAGATGCGGTCCTATAGAGAAATGCATGTCTTCTAGT
>NW_024608933.1:15000-20000 GCF_018296145.1 Oncorhynchus tshawytscha
AAGGTGGTGAGAGGTATGTTAGTAACAAACCCTGTGTTTACTACTCTACCAGATTGGATAAGGTGGTGAGAGGTATGTTAGTAACAAACCCTGTGTTTACTACTCTACCAGATTGGATAAGGTGGTGAGAGGTATGTTAGTAACAAACCCTGTGTTTACTACTCTACCAGATTGGATAAGGTGGTGAGAGGTATGTTAGTAACAAACCCTGTGTTTACTACTCTACCAGATTGGATAAGGTGGTGAGAGGTATGTTAGTAACAAACCCTGTGTTTACTACTCTACCAGATTGGATAAGGTGGTGAGAGGTATGTTAGTAACAAACCCTGTGTTTACTACTCTACCAGATTGGATAAGGTGGTGAGAGGTATGCATCCATGTGATAGGAGCCTGGCGGCAACTGCATATGCAATGGCAAAAAAGTGCATCACTGATACTTATGCACAATGCAACTGTGTACGTGTCACATGGAGTGTTGGCTCTTCTGAACCAGAAAAACTCCTGTCTCACAGCTGCAAGACTGGCAGGATACGAGACTCTACTTACACAGCCAAACCTTACCATTGAGAGATGTGCAACTGTAAACTTGCTGATTTGCTGGCAGCTAGACAAGAAGGTACATCTCACTGTTGTGAATAACAGATTCAGATTGGACTCTAAGGCCTGACTCCCCTCTGCCTGAGGCTGACGTGGTGGTTTCTGTAGATGGGTCTACCTACATTGATCAAACAACAGGTCAGAAACATGCTGTTTTTGGTGTTGAGTCAATTGATAAGAGCATAAAACAACTCTTACCAGAAACGTTCTGAGCAGGGGCCCGACCAATCAGCTGCTTAGAATCCAGCAAGCTGAACTACTAGCGCTGTTACGTTCCCCCAGTTTCTGTGTTGTTTTGGGTTTGTATGTGTTTATTTTCAGGAAATGGCTTCCTGGATTCTAAGCAGCTGATTGGTCGGGCCCCCAGACGACGATTGGCGCTCTGAACCCTCCCTCTCGTCAGGGGAAACGGCTGTTTTCCATTACCAACTCCTTCTCGGTAAAAGCCGGTGTTCCTTTGTCAGGAGACGAGAGAGCTTCTTGGATGTCCTGTGTTGGTTGTTGCTCAGAGTTGTTTGTTTTGTTTGTTTGTTTTGTTGTTTGTTTTGTTGTCAAGTATTTTGTAACGGCTACTTCTGAGCTAGTGTTTTAGATTATTGAAATTGTTCACTTTAAGTTTGTATTATTCTGTTTCATTTGTTCCCAGGGGGGGGAAGGGGAAGGCACCTAGGGAGTGCTTAGGCAAGAGGCCCGCGGGCATACATATACCCGTAGTATGTACTCTGTCTAGACACACTAGGTAAGACCTGGGCGGACCACCCCCTGTATTTTGGTTAGCGCGCCAGGTGGTGCTAAGTTAGGTAAGTTGTGGGTAAGCAGGTAAGATAGGAGAGGGTAGGTTAGGTGAGTAGTGGGTAGGCAGGTAAGGTAGGAGAGGGTAGGTTAGGTAAGTAGTGGGTAGGCAGGTAAGATAGGAGAGGGTAGGTTAGGTAAGTAGTGGGTAGGCAGGTAAGGTAGGAGAGGGTAGATGAGTAGTGGGTAGGCAGGTAAGATAGGAGAGGTTAGGTAAGTAGTGGGTAGGCAGGTAAGATAGGAGAGGGTAGGTAAGTAGTGTATTTATGTATATAATTATAACCACAATATAACCATATAATCAAAACAATATAACAACAATATAATCACAACCACAATATGACAATATAATTATAACCACAATATAACAATATAATTATAACCACAATATGACAATATAATTATAACCACAATATAACAATATAATTATAACCACAATATAACAATATAATCATAACCACAATATAACAATATAATTATAACCACAATATAACAATATAATTATAACCACAATATAACAATATAATTATAACCACAATATAACAATATAATCATAACCACAATATAACAATATAATTATAACCACAATATAACAATATAATTATAACCACAATATAACAATATAATCAATATTATAACCACAATATGACAATATAATTATAACCACAATATAACAATATAATTATAACAATATAACAATATAATTATAACAATATAATTATAACCACAATATAACAATATATTATAACCACAATATAACAATATAATTATAACCACAATATAATTATAACCACAATATAACAATATTATCATAACCACAATATAATTATAACCACAATATAACAATATAATTATAACCACAATATAACAATATAATTATAACCACAATATAATTATAACCACAATATAACAATATAATTATAACCACAATATAACAATATAATTATAACCACAATATAACAATATAATTATAACCACAATATAATTTTAACCACAATATAACAATATAATTATAACCACAATATAACAATATAATTATAACCACAATATAATTATAACCACAATATAACAATATAATTATAACCACAATATAGCAATATAATTATAAACACAATATAATCATAACCACAATATAATTATAACCACAATATAACAATATAATTATAACCACAATATAACAATATAATTATAACCACAATATAACAATATAATTATAACCACAATATAACAATATAATCATAACCACAATATAATTATAACCACAATATAACAATATAATCATAACCACAATATAATTATAACCACAATATAACAATATAATCATAACCACAATATAATTATAACCACAATATAACAATATAATCATAACCCCAATATAACAATATAATTATAACCACAATATAACAATATAATTATCACCACAATATAACAATATAATTATAACCACAATATAACAATATAATCACAACCACAATATAATTATAACCACAATATAACAATATAATCATAACCACAATATAACAATATAATCATAACCACAATATAACAATATAATTATAACCACAATATAACAATATAATCACAACCACAATATAACAATATAATCATAACCACAATATAATTATAACCACAATATAACAATATAATTATAACCACAATATAACAATTTAATTATAACCACAATATAACAATATAATTATAACCACAATATAATTATAACCACAATATAACAATATAATCATAACCACAATATAACAATATAATTATAACCACAATATAACAATATAATATAACCACAATATAACAATATAATCATAACCACAATATAACAATATAATTATAACCACAATATAACAATATAATCATAACCACAATATAACAATATAATTATAACCACAATATAACAATATAATTATAACCACAATATAACAATATAATCATAACCACAATATAGTCATAACCAACCAGCCATGACATGATCCTAACCATAACAGAGTGTGTGTGTGTGCGTGTGTGTGTGCGTGCGTGTGTGTGTGTGCGTGCGTGTGTGCGGCGTGCGTGCGAGTGTGCGTGTATGTGTGTAGTGCAGTGGTTTACAGCCTGACTGTGCGTGGGTCCTACGGCGACAGGGCTGTTTCCATGGTGACCCCAGAACCTGGCCCGAGGTCAACACTCTAAAGGTCAACGCAAAGCCTTGTGGGTACTGCGTCTGGCCCCTGAGCAAGGACACGGAGGGAGAAATAGAGAGAGAGAGAAACAGAGGCAGAGAGAGACAGAGAGCAAGACCGAGAGAGAGAAAGACAGAGAGAGAGAGAGAGACAGACAGAGAAACAGAGACAGAGAGGCAGAGACAGAGAGGCAGAGACAGACAGAGAAACAGAGACAGAGAGAGAGACAGATAGAGAGAGAGAGAGACAGAGAGAGAGACAGAGACCAACAGAGAAACAGAGACCAAGAGAGACAGAGAGAGAGAGAGAGAGACAGAGAAACAGAGAGAGAGAGAGAGAGAGAGAGAGAGAGAGACAGAGACAGAGAGAGAGTTCTCTCCTCCTCCTCTCCTCTCCTCTCCTCTCTTCTCTTCTCTTCTCTTCTCTTCTCTTCTCTTCTCTTCTCTTCTCTTCTCTTCTCTTCTCTTCTCTTCTCTTCTCTTCTCTTCTCTTCTCCTCTCCTCTCCTCTCCTCTCTCTGTTCTGTCTCTTCTCTCTCTGTTCTGTCTGTCTCTCTCTGTTCTGTCTCTCCTCTCCTCTCTCCTCTCCTCTCCCTCCTCTCCTCTCCTCTCTCTCCTCTCCTCTCCTCTCCTCTCCTCTCCTCTCCTCTCCTCTCCTCTCCCAGTTCTCTACCTCTCCTCTCTTCTCCTCTCCACTCCTCCTCTCCTCTCCTCTCCTCTCCTCTCCTCTCCTCTCCTCTCCTCTCCTCTCCTCTCCTCTCCCTCCTCTCCTCTCCCTCTCTCTACCTCCTCTCCTCTCCCTCTCCCCAGTTCTCTACCTCTCCTCTCCTCTCCCAGTTCTCTTCCTCTCCTCTCCTCTCCTCTCCCAGTTCTCCACCTCTCCTCTCCTCCTCCCTCTCCTCTCCTCTCCTCTCCTCTCCTCTCCTCTCCTCTCCTCTCCTCTCCTCTCCTCTCCTCTCCTCTCCCAGTTCTCTTCCCCTCTCCTCCTCCTCTCCTCTCCCAGTTCTCCACCTCTCCTCTCCTCTCCCAGTTCTCTTCCTCTCCTCTCCTCTCCTCTCCTCATCCAAACTATGCATATGATATTTAGAGTGGATCCAGATGGATTATCACTGAAGCCGTGTGTGTGTGTGTGTGTGTGTGTGTGTGTGTGTGTGTGTGTGTGTGTGTGTGTGTGTGTGTGTGTGTGTGTCTGTGTGTGTGTGTGTGTGTGTGTGTGTGTGTGTGTGTGTCTGCGTGTGTGTGTTAGTTTCTATCTGGGATGAGTCTTTTGTCAGGACGACTTTTAGAGGAACCTCTCGCCCACCCAGAGTTATGACCTGACGAGAGGAGAGACTGAACTGCTGTAAATACCCTCAGCTGACAGACACACACACACGTCAGCTGATTCCCACAGCTCTGCCAGGCCAAAGAGGAAGTCTGGCCAACGGTGGAGTCATGGAACAAAT